>NC_063059.1:4021218-4321218 GCF_018812025.1 Megalobrama amblycephala | reverse complement strand
GAAGAAGAAAAACCTTCCCAAATTGCGCAGCCTTGCAGTCCTGTTTTTGTACCTCCTGATCCAATTTTAGCGGTTCATCTGAAAGAGTTGGAGTTAGAAGTAAGGCGGCAAGAGCATCAAAATAAACTGTTACGTTTAAGAGAGTTAGAAATGGAAATGGAGATGAGAAAACGGGGCATTGATATTCATGGGGATCCAATGGAAGATGTACATATGCAATCTCCGGGGTTACCTTCTTTCGCTTCTCTGCCAGCCGCGACTGGGGCAACTTCGAGTCCTGCAGCCCCTGTAGCAGGTTCTCATGCAGTTCCCGTTTTTGATGTAGGGAAACATGTTAAATTGGTACCACCTTTTAGAGAGGCTGAAGTAGACTCCTACTTTATTGCATTTGAACGAGTAGCAGCAGCCCTTCAGTGGCCAAAAGAAATGTGGGCTCTGGAGGTATGTGCATCCCTGCCTGTTGATACCAGTTTAGATTATGATGTAGTAAAAGCGGCTGTGTTGCGTGCATATGAGCTGGTCCCCGAGGCTTACAGACAAAAATTCCGAAACCATAAGAAAGCAGTCGCACAAACATTTGTTGAATTTTCAAGGGAAAAACAGGCTTTATTTGATAAGTGGTGTGCTGCCTTCAAAGTGAACACATTCCAGCAACTTCGTGAATTAATGTTGTTAGAAGATTTTAAAGGTTGTCTTTCTGATAATCTTGTAATTCATTTGAACGAGCAGAAAGTATCTTCGCTCGCAGAAGCCGCTGTCCTTGCTGATGAGTTTGTGTTAACTCATAGGGTGGTTTTCCCCCATGTTGTTCGGCACGAGAAAGTTGTGGGCTCGTCTGCTGCAGTGCCGGGGAAAGATGTTGTTGATGCTGTTAAAGTTGTACGCGGGAGAGCACAGGGAGGTCGGCGACCTTCACCAGTTAATACAGCACAAAAAAGAGTGTGTTTTTACTGTCTTGATTCGGGTCATCTCATTGCGGATTGTGAAGCATGGAAAAAGAAAAATCAGACTAAGTCTAAAAGTTTTGCTTTTGTAAAGTCCGTCTCAACCACACCTGCTGAATCGACTAAGTCGTCGATATATGAACCTTTTCTGTTTACTGGATCAGTAGCGTTATCTGATGACTCTGTTTTTAAGCCAATAACTATGCTCCGTGATACAGGATCCGCTCAGACGCTTATGTTGAGTACAGTGCTGCCGCTGTCTAATGAATCGTACACGGGAACTAATGTGTTGCTCCGAGGTGTGGAACTCGGCTGTATTAAGGTTCCCTTACATACTGTGTGTTTAAAATCTGAACTTGTTTCAGGATGTGTGCAGGTGGCCGTGCGATCTCAGCTTCCAGTGGATGGGGTTGACCTCATACTGGGCAACGATTTAGCTGGAGGTAAGGTTTTTTCGCAGCCTGTCGTTGTGGACACTCCCAGTGTGTTAGGTGAACTAACAGAAAAAGCTGAGCAATCCCCCAGTACATTCCCAGTCTGTGCCGTAACGCACGCTCAAGCTCGTAAGCTCCAGGATGTTGTTGATCTGTCAGATTCATTTTTAGCATCTGATGGTGAAAGAGTGGAAGCTAAAGTTGTCGTTCAGCCTGAAATGTCACCTGTAACTGAAAGTGTTCAGACAAAACAAGTCGCTCCAGATCGGGAAAAAGCAGTTGGCCACGTTGCAAAAATCTGATCCTTCACTAGGTGCATGTGTTGCAGCTGCAATTGACAAGAATATTCTTCCCGAGTCTGGAGTTGCATTTTATTGGGATAACGAAGTGCTTATGCGTAGATGGAAAAAGGATGACAGTTTTTGTCAAGTTGTTGTTCCCTCGGCGTATCGTGCACAAATACTTAAACTAGCTCATGATCATGTACTGTCTGGTCATTTAGGCATTAGGAAAACATACGAGCGAGTACTCCGCTACTTCTTTTGGCCAGGGTTGAAGTCCGATGTCTCCGCTTACTGCCGTTCGTGTCATGTATGCCAGCTGACCGGTAAGCCCAATCAGACCATACCACCTGCTCCTTTACATCCAATACCTGTGGTGGGAGAACCTTTTGAGCGTATTATTTTAGACTGCGTTGGCCCACTCCCAAAATCAAAAGCCGGGCATCAATACATTCTCACCTTGATGTGCGCTGCGACTCGCTATCCGGAGGCGATTCCGTTGCGCACAATCAAAGCGAAAAAGGTGGTCCAGGAATTGATTAAATTCTGCTCGGTTTTTGGGCTACCAAAAATTATACAAACCGATCAAGGATCGAATTTTACATCGAAAATATTCGCCCAAGTTACTCGCGAATTAAACGTGCAGCATATACTATCTAGCGCCTATTGCCCAGAAACTCAGGGAGCGCTAGAACGTTTCCATCAAACCCTGAAAACTCTACTGCGTAAGTTCTGTGTGGAAACAGGAAAAGAATGGGATGAGGGACTACCTATGCTGATGTTTGCAGTCCGTGAAACCACACAAGAATCCCTGGGATTTGCACCTGCTGATTTGGTGTTCGGGCATACTGTTCGCGGTCCTTTGAGAATGTTACGCGAACAGTTACTGGACGAATCTGTTTCCCCTATGCCTGTTCTAGATTATGTGAGCAAATTCCGTGATCGGTTACGACGAGCGTGTGCCATGGCAAAAGAGAATTTAGTCACGGCACAGAACAAAATGAAAGCTCACTTTGATAAAAAAAGTGTTAAACGAAACTTTCAGCCTGGAGACTCGGTGTTGGTCTTTCTTCCAGTCCAAGGTTCAACCTTGCAGGCGAAATTTGGTGGTCCATATGAAGTTGAGAGTCAGCTTAGTGAAACTGACTATGTGGTGCGTACTCCAGATCGTCGAAGAAAAACACGAGTCTGTCATGTGAATATGTTAAAGCCTTACTATATAAGAGCTAGTGCTGCTGAGGATGTCCCGTCTGTTGCCGTAGTAACACCTGTCGGCCACGTTGAAAATGATGCAGTTAACAGTTTTGAACGAACTGCTAGACTGAAAAATTCAGAAATGCTGTTAAACATTGAACAAATGTTGTCTTACCTTCCTGACCAGCAGCGTCAAGATATTATGGTGTTAATTAAAGAATATCCCTCTTTATTTGCAGATACTCCCTCTCAAACTACTGCAATAGTCCACGATATTGAAATTGAGAGATCAGCTCCCATACGTCAACATCCCTATCGTGTTAATCCTGTAAAACGGGAAATAATGAAAGAGGAGGTGAAGTATTTGCTTGATCAGGGGCTTGCTGTTCCCAGTTCCAGTCCGTGGAGCTCACCTTGTATTCTTGTGCCTAAGCCTGACGGAACATATAGATTTTGTACAGACTACCGTAAGGTTAATAGTGTCACAAAACCTGATTCTTTCCCTATGCCCCGTATGGAAGACTGCATAGATCGAGTAGGAGCGGCCCGCTTAGTCACGAAACTCGATCTTCTAAAAGGGTACTGGCAGGTGCCGCTGACTGCCCGTGCGTCTGAAATATCGGCCTTTGTGACGCCAGATAACTTTCTAAATTACACCGTAATGGCATTCGGGATGAGAAACGCTCCCACTACCTTTCAAAGGTTAATGCAGAAAGTATTGTCTGGAATTAAAAGTTGCGAAGCCTATTTGGATGACGTTGTTGTATATTCCAATAGCTGGGAAGAGCACATTAAGACCTTACGGGAGATCTTTACCCGGTTGAGTGAGGCTTCATTAACCATCAACCTAGCCAAATGTGAATTTTGCAAGGCTGTAGTAACATACCTTGGAAAGCAGGTAGGACATGGTCAAATTCGTCCGGTAGATGCGAAGGTTGCTGCCATCCTTCAGTATCCTGCACCTAAGACCAAACGAGAGTTGCGCCGTTTTCTCGGAATGGTGGGCTATTACAGAGCATTTTGCAAAAATTTTGCATCTGTTGTGGCTCCGCTTACTGACCTGTTGAGCTCCTCTAGAAACTTTATCTGGACTCCATCATGTGAAAACGCTTTTAAAGCGGCAAAAGATTTGTTGTGTTTTTCTCCAATTCTCGCTGCCCCTGAATTCACTCGCCCTTTTAAACTTGAGGTAGATGCTAGTGCTGTGGGAGCCGGAGCAGTGCTTTTACAGGAGGATGACCGTGGAGTTGACCACCCCCTGTGTTACTTCTCGAGGAAGTTTTTAAAGTCTCAACAGAACTACAGTACTATTGAAAAAGAAACCCTTGCTTTAATTTTTGCACTTCAACATTTTGAAGTCTATTTGGGCAGTAGTTCTCTCCCAATTGAAGTGTTCACAGATCACAATCCCCTGACTTTTCTGTCGCGCATGTCAAATCATAACCAGCGTCTGATGAGATGGTCATTAATTGTGCAGGAATTTAATTTAAAAATAAGGCACAAGAAAGGAACCGACAATGTTATCGCTGATGCTCTTTCCAGGTCAGTTGGTACATAATTTTTTATTGTTGGATATTACATTTCATTATTAAGTACTAGAGTTTATTTCTTATTGGTGGGGGTGTTACGTCCTCGGACGTATGTAATATTCTGCGATTAGTGTTTGTTTTTCTTTTTTTCTTTTTTTTCTTTCGAGTTTCCTTCTCATCTCTGCTCCAAGTTCCGGCTTCTAATTGTCTGGGAAAGTGGATTGGCTCCTCGCTGGTGATCGCATCCTTTAAAAGCGCGCTTCTGCGCAATGCAGGGGAGGCGCGGCTCTGTGTGTGTGCTCTGCGGGAGAACGCGTTGTTGTCAGCGTTTCTCCGGCCTGTTGTGAAATGATCTTTAATACTCCAGCTTGTGTACGATATTGACCCACTGTTTTCCGACCATATCTTTCTTGGTTATTTTCTTATGTTGTTGGTATTAAAAGGTAATCTGTAAACGTCACCATCCAGTAGACGCTTATTTATTTGCTTAACGTGTGTCGGTATTAAAAGGTAATCTGTAAATAGAGTTATGCCACATTTTGTAGGGAGTGGGCACCTATTCTTGTTTAGAGTTTTCTCCTGGTTTTGAGCAGATAGGGAGTCAGGGAAGTCTGATGTATTTTTGTTAATTTTTTCTTTGTTAGGTTAAGGTAGATCATTAAAAATAGTTAGTTTCTGTTTTGTTTGTTGTTTTGGTTTATGCCCATTCCTGGACCTATTACTGGATGGATGATTAAGCTTCTACAATAAACAAAAAATCTCTCCTTACGTGACATTCTTCATTTATGTTGCTTCCCCACCCCTAGACTGGGACGTAACAGCATCGATATGTCATCCTTGCCTGCATGAAAGTATGGGGGGTTATGGCTGGGTTGAGGCTGGCAGAAATCATCAGCGGGATCCAGTTACTGCCCAGCTGGAACAGTGCTGGAATTTCTGCAGAATCGATTCTCTGCAGGTTTATCCCCCTCCACTCTAAGGGTTTATGTGGCTGCCTAGCTGCTTACCATGCACCTTTGGGTGGTGTCTTTGGGGAGAAACCTATTGGTGTATGATCAGGAGTATGGTGGCATTGAAAGCCCTTTAATAGGGTATCCCTACAAGAGGTCTGTGATGCGGTGGGCTGGTCCTTTCCACACATTCGTCAGGTTTTACAACCTAGATTTGGGCTTCACCCCTGGGTCCCAGTTGCTTTGTCTTAGTTGTGCTTGCCTGATTTCACACAAGACAGGCACTGGTCAGTATGGCTGCGTGGGTATAAACGATCCCACAGCATCATTCTCGACGCAACGCGAGTTCCCTTGAAAGGGAACGTCTCAGTTATGACTGTAACCTTAGTTCCCTGAAGAGGAGGCGAGACATTTTCTGTCTATAAATATATCAAAATGTTCCCTTGTCTATTAAAACATGTAAATATTAAAGCATCTTTGGTGTTTCCATGGTTTCTACAAAATAAATCCGAGGGTAACGCGGGTATGACGCAATTGACAGGCAACTACTCGCACGTCCCAGAGCCTTGGCTAAAATTTATGCAATTTTCTCACTATTTAAAAATAGTTGCAAACATTTGGGATATTGTAAGTACTCAAGTGAACAAAATATATAACACTGGCCTAGTGGTTTTTGGATATTCTACTGCAAAATTCTTACATATTGCACCTTTAATGTTTACTACTTTTACACTCAAAGTACACTTAAATGTATACTTTTATATACAAAAAGTGGGCCAATTTAGTCTCAAGCAGTATTGAAACAGTACACTTATAAGTTTACTACTAGTACACGTTGATGTTAGTATACTTACTACATAAAGTATATTTAAAATATACTTGAACTTTACTTAAGTGTACTTTTTTTGCAAAGGTTAACTGTCTGTCAACTTTTGCAGCAAGAACATCGGCTGTCAATTCCAGTCTAGGGATAGTCATAGGAAATAAATGCACAGAAATAAAAAAGTATGCTGACATCATCTGTTTGAAAGAACATGACCTACAGTTCACCCTAGCAAAGATTGAGCTTCCTGTCTTCCCTGCCACTCCGATTGTACTGTAGAATTACACCATCCAGGTTCCTCAACAATAAATCCCATCAAATTTGGTCAGAAATACTGCAGTAATACTTGATGACCAGCTAACCTTCAAAGACCACATTGCAAGGATAGCACCATCATGCAGGTTTGCACTGCACAGCATCAGGAAGATCAGGGCTTTCCTAATAGAGCATGCTGCACAACTTCTCATCCAGGTCCTTGTCATTTCTTGGCTGAACTATTTGCAATGCTCTTCCATCATGTGCAATCAAACCTCTACAAATGATCCAGAACACGGCAGCATAACTGGTCTTCAATGAGCCCAAGAAAGCCTATAATCACACCTCTGTTTATCTCTCTGCACTGGCTACAGTTACAGCTTGCATCAAGTTCATGACATTGATGCATATATGATTAAATATTGTACGGAATAAACTGTGATGTTTGCACTGCTTTCTTTTTTAAGTACAAAAAAGAATTAAGGCAGGAGAAAGTATTTGCTGTTGTTGGGCATATAAACATCTGATGGACATATAAAAATCTGATGAATAAACAATAAAATCAAGTAAAATTCTTTTTTATTCCAATGAAGTCTCTCACATTGAGTAAAATACAATGTATATGTTTTAAAAGTTTGAAGCTGAGCTCTATGGGAATACAGTAGTGCACAGACTCTTGGGGACACAACATGGTGTATTTAGTGACCGTGATATGCGGCTACCTTTCATTTCACACTAAGATGTAAGACAAGGCATTAACTGAAAAATGATATTATGATTTCTATTATTACCATAGTATAAGAGGTAGCATGATAACTTATGAAAGTGTCTAGTTTGGCCCTTTTCTCTCTAAAAATCCCATTTGTGTAGATTATATCACAGTAAAACAAAGGCTCAGAAATAAGGTAAATTTATTGAATTTAAATTTATTGTTATTGTTGTAAAGTACATTGTAATTCTTCTAGAAGATCATAATGATAAATGACATCTGAAAATACCATTAGCTGTGAATGTACACAACACAGAGATGTATTTGTTCTAATTAGAAATGCATGTTGCATGTTTGTGTTGTTTACAGGGAAACCTGACCAACATAATTTAAACAGAATACTGTGAGTGCAAAGACTTTTTTCAGCATGAAGGACCTTCCTGCAGAAAACATTTCATTCACAGACTTCAAAATGATTGGTTTCTACAGCCTAAGAGAATGGAGGCCTTTTTTATTTATCCCTTTCTTCCTGATGTTTTTATTGGCTATCACAGCAAATTCTATTCTCATATATTTAATAACCACTCAAAAATCTCTGCATTCTCCAATGTATGTACTAATTGGTCTTATGGCAGTTGTAGACTTGATATTGCCTATATTTTTTGTACCTAACATGCTTCTTAACTTTTTGTTGAATTGGAGTGGGATATCTTTAACAGGTTGTTTGATACAAATGTTTTGCATTCATTTTGTTGCAACATTTCAGTCCACTTTGCTTTTGTGGATGGCACTGGATCGTTACTTTGCAATATGCAAACCTCTTAATTATCACAAATACATGGAAATCCCTAACTTTCTAAAGTATGTTGTTATACCATTAATCAGAAATGTATTCCTGGTGGTCACCATAGTCTCTCTGGCTGGAAAACTGTCATTTTGTTTAACAAATGTGATCGATCACTGTTTTTGTGAGCACATGGCATTAGTTCAGTTAGCATGTGGTGATATATCTGTTAATAATATTGTAGGACTTTTGTCTGCTTTCCTTATAGCAACTGCAGATTTTATTCTTATCAATGTTTCTTACATTCTGATTTTTACCTCTGTGTTCAAATCTGGCAAAACTAACATGAAGGCCTTAAACACCTGCATTACTCACATCATTGTTATGTCATTTACTTTGACTTTTGCCTTGATTGCATTTTTGTCATACAGAATAAGAAATAATTTTTCTCCCAGTAGTCGTGTATTTGTAAGCACAATGTACTTACTTTTTCCAAGTTGTTTTAACCCAATTATTTATGGAGTGAGAACAAAAGAAATAAGAGAAACATTTCTAAAATTTATAAAAAAGTGAAAAGGGTTTAGCCATGTAATGAATAAAATAAATATTGGTTGTTACTCTCAACATGGTAGTACACTGGAGAGGCAGATACTGTTTTGATAAAATAATAATGAAAAAAAGCCTATTATGTGGAGAAAACATATCTAACTCTAGATAAATTTCCAGAGCAAGATTTGTGATTGGGGTAAACAAACAGGTCACAAATTCATTTTTTTTTTATTTTGTTGCACTTATATTCAAAACAGTCATAGCATTTCTAGATAGATATATAGATGGACTCTAAAAGTCAACAATAAGCTACATATGAGCATCAATAACTCTGATAAATGCTGATAAAATTCACAGAACCATTTTGACCCAGACAGTGAAAGCCTCTTCAGTGGCATTTCTAGGTTTTAAGGGGCTGATGGGGGATAGGCGGATATCATGAAATTCAAATATGTCATTTCATCCATTCAGCCAATTACCAGTTGAATAAAATGTCCATTTACTTTCATTGTACATTTATTTTGTAGTTTGACTTACAGTTACGCGTTTACATCCTTCCACCCCCACATCCAGATACACTCACTCACTCACTCACACACACACATACACACACTATATTGCCAAAAGTATTGGGACACCCCTCCAAATAATTGAATTCAGGTGTTCCAGTCACTTCCATGGCCACAGGTGTATAAAATCAAGCACCTAGGCATACAGACTGCTTCTACAAACATTTGTGAATGAATGGGTCGCTCTCAGGAGCTCAGTGAATTCAAGCATGGATAGGTTGCCACCTGTGCGATAAGTCCATTCGTGAAATTTCCTCACTACTAAATATTCCATAGTCAACTGTTTGTCATAACAAAGTCAAAGCAATTGGGAACAACAGCAACTCAGCCACGAAGTGGTAGGCCACGTAAAATCACAGAGCAGGGTCAGCGCATGCTGAGACGCACAGTGCACAGAAGTCGCCAACTTTCTGCAGAGTCAATAGCTACAGACCTCCAAACTTCCTGTGGCCTTCAGATTAGCTCAAGAACAGTGTGTAAAGAGCTTCATGGAATTTGGTTCCATGGCCGAGCAGCTGCATCCAAGCCTTACATCACCAAGTGCAATGCAAAGCATCAGATGCAGTGGTGTAAAGCACGCCGCCAAGATGTTTCCTTGTTCATTCTGAAACCTGCAGATTAAGAGGTAAAAGCAACACGGACATTTGAATAAAGGGAGAGATTGAACTGAAACGCTTATTACACATCTGGAGTGCGTTTCCCAAAGCGAACTATGGTCGCAAGTTCCGTCGTTACCAATAGAGTTCAATGGGACTTACGACCATGGTTCACCAACGATGCTTTCGGGAAACGCACCCCAGAGCTGTTCTGTGATTGGACTGCATTAGATTTAAGAGAACTGAAATACAGAGAAAGCTTTGAGTTTTGAAAAATGTTCTTTTAAAGAAATACAGAAATGTTCATTTGACTGGGTGAAATTTGTTATGTGATTGTGTTAAAGAGATTTAATTTGATTTGAATGTGTTCTGAAATGTTGAAATACTTCCTTTAAGGGAATGTTTATTCTGAACTGTGAAAAGAAGTTGAATTAGCTCCAACTGTGTATACATTGTTTACTTAAAAGAGCCCAGGAGTTGGATCTTTGAAACGGTTGTTATTATTTTCTTTGTTTCTATTGGTTTATTCAGTGTCTAATTTCTCTGAATGATTTTTTTATTATTATTATTATTATTTTTTATACCTGTTTAAGCTGACTAAACCTTTATTTTTTATATGATTTCTAGAAATTAAATAGTTGATTCTGAGCCAGTGAAAAACTTTGTGAATGTTTTTCTGCCTGTTTCTGCTGGTATTTAGGATTTAAGCATTTGTTGGTTCTGGGGTAGGGGCGTTCCCGTCTATGCTGTAGGACATTGTGAGGTTGGGAAGATATTAGGTGGTTCAGGGCTCTCTCACATGTGTTATAAACTCCAGGTTGGGCCCGTGACAGAACATAAAGCCTGGAGCCCTCCTCATTTTAGCCCTAATAAGAAAAACAGAATAGTACGGAGCGTATTGAATTTGGAGGCAAGGACAAAGATCCATTGTCACCATTCATCCAGAGCCACAGGATATATAACCCCTATCAGACGGGCTTAAGTACCCGTTACATACAGATTAACAAAATGAAAGTGGTTATTTGTGGCACACTCCAAAGATCTAGAAAAGAAAACAGACATTCTGCTTGTTTTCGTTATTTGAGTGTCTTTTGTAAATGTATAAATTATGTCTTTCTTTTACCAGTATGACCATAAATTACGGATACAGTTTACAGTCTTATAGAAGGAAAACAAATCCAGTGGTCGCGCCGGCGCCTCACGTGCGTGCACACAAATTCTTGCATTGCTTACTTGATATCGCAGCTGTTAAATATTAAAATAAAATGCAATCAACCAAACGTTACACTGCTCAATTCAGTTCTGTAATACAGTCTGCCGTTTACCACCCGTGACCACCACCTGACAAAGCTAAGTACAAAGCTCATATAATAAATAAGTTTAGCATTCGTTTCAAGAATGAAGAGAGTTGGATTCGTGCCGAATGAGAAAGGTAGGCTACAGATTCACTTTAAAGGTGCCCTCGAATGAAAAATTGAATTTATCTTGGCATAGTTAAATAACAAGAGTTCAGTACATGGAAATGACATACAGTGAGTCTCAAACTCCATTGTTTCCTCCTTCTTATATAAATCTCATTTGTTTAAAAGACCTCCAAAGAACAGGCGAATCTCAACATAACACTGACTGTTACGTAACAGGGTGTACGCCCCCAATATTTGCATATGCCAGCCCACGTTTCCAACATTATAAAAGGCATTAGACAAGGGCAGCCAGTATTAACGTCTGGATGTGCACAACCAAATCATCAGACTAGGTAAGCAAGCAAGGACAATAGCGAAAAATGGCAGATGGAGCAATAATAACTGACATGATTCATGATAGCATGATATTTTTAGTGATATTTCTAAACTGTCTTTCTAAATGTTTTGTTAGCATGTTGCTAATGTACTGTTAAATGTGGTTAAAGTTACCAAAGGTTATTACTGTATTCACGGAGACAAGAGAGCCGTCGCTATTTTCATTTTTAAACACTTGCAGTCTGTATAATTCATAAACACAACTTCATTCTTTATAAATCTCTCCAACAGTGTAGCATTACCCGTTAGCCACGGAGCACTATCAAACTCATTCAAAATCAGAAGTAAACAATATAACAGTATACAATACTCACATAATCCGACGCATACATGCCGCATGCATGACGAACACTTTGTAAAGATCCATTTTGAGGGTTATATTAGCAGTGTAAACTTTGTTAAGGCACTGTTTAAGGCAAGCGCAAGCTCTGTGGGCGGAGAGCACGGGATTTAAAGGGGCCGCAGCATAAAATCGGCGCGTTTATAATGATGCCCCAAAATAGGCAGTTAAAAAAATTAATAAAAAAAAATCTATGGGGTATTTTGAGCTGAAACTTCACAGACACATTCAGGGGACACCTTAGACTTATATTTAAAAACATAATCTAGGGCACCTTTAAATTAATTAGTTTTGCATCTTATTTAGTTTTATTTCCAATAAATTAACCTGTTTCTCGCCTTGAATATAGCAATAGAAGCTGGAATGGCATTAAAAAATAAAAGATAATTATTTTTATTCATTTTGGCTTGACGTTTATATAGCCTGAATAGTCCAACTGTTAACTATAGAGGTTTTGTTGTGGAGTACATAAGTGGATAGGTAAAATAATATAGGGCAGTTTTGTTCATAATTTATGTTTACAAACATTATAAACAAAGCAAGGCTAGGCTATTTGTAAACATTTTACTTTATTTACTGATCACTTTATTATCATTATTTCTGAATGTAATAATAAAATGCGACGGATATGCGACTTAACTTTTTTCCTCTCAGGAATAGCGTCTGTATTTTAACCATGCAGCAAACATTAAAATATCTTGAAAAAATATTTATAAACCAGTGTTTTTCCTTTCGTTTAATAGGTTTAGGCTACATTTGGACAGAATCTTGCTATAAAGATAATTGTAGGCCTATTGGCTAAGACGGCAAATACACTCTCTTTGTTATTAAGTAGGCTTAATAACGTTATTAACCGTTATTTTTTTTCTTATAAAACCGGTTTCGGAATGTTTATAATACAAATGAACGATGGAACAGAAACGTTAAAATACCGATTCTGCTCGGAGTGGAACGATTGATTTTTTTTTTTTTTTTTCCGTTTTTAAGCCCTGGTGCCAATTGTAAAGTTTGGTGGAGGGGGATTATGGTGTGGGGTTGTGTTTTTAGCGGTTGGGCTTGGCCCCTTAGTTCCAGTGAAAGGAACTCCTTAATGCTTCAGCATACCAAGACATTTTGGACAATTTCATGCTCCCAACTTTGTGGGAACAATTTGCGGACCCGTTGTATTCAAGTTTGCATGTATGTATCCATATTATATAAGCTTAGCTATGACTGTAGTTGTTTTAGTTTCACTCTAAAGGGTATATTGAAGTATAAAACTGTATCTCTCCCTTAATGTCTTTGCCACCTAGCATGTTTAGTTTCGATTTAAACCTCTCCGAATGTTCTAATTAACAATGTATGTTACATCACTGTAAAGTGCATTTTTCTATTTTTTATAGTACTTTGAAGAAAATGTACTCAGATCTGACACTTCATATACTATGCAAATTAGGTCGTAAATGGAGACAAAGAAAAAGTTTGCCCACCAAAATTGCACCCTTGCCATTGGCCAGCGCATCCTTAAAAGACAACGACACGCGTCTCTTCGACACGTTTTCTTTTGTCAAGCCTTCCTCACCGTTGAGTCTTCTTCATCCGTCGCCGAAGTCTTCACTCTTCATCACCTACGAGACTCTTTCTTCTTTATTTTCCGGTTATCTTACTCTTAAGTTAAAACCTTGTTTGAAAATCCCGCCGAAGAACCCTTCCTCGGGAAAAGGACCAATCGCTCCAGATTGCACGCACTGAAAGATGAAGTAACCAGAGCACCTAAACCTATGCAAGTATAGAACCATTCCTTTAGACGTGTTTTAAGCTCCATGTGTAAGTTGGGTTTCCTTGCTAGCTCTCAAAGGCTTTGTAATTTTGCCACTTCTTTGATCACCTCTGTTTTCTTGACTTTACTTTCGTTTTATTCTATGTATGTTCTTTTGTTGTATTTTAGTCATATATTCGTAGTTCATATCTATTACATACATTATATTCATGCTCGATTGTTTCTGTTGCTCATTCAGAAAATCAAGTAACTTTTACATTACGATTTTGCAAACAGCTTTACACTTTAATGCTAGAATAGGAAGTTATTTCTCGTGGCCAGAGGAATAATCTCCATTTATAATAGTCGATAAGGAAAACTGATAGTTTGCTGGACAAACTAGACCAGTCTTTCTAAATTAACTATTAAACTAGAACTAATCCTGAACCTTATGGGGCGGTTTCCCAGACAGAGATTAAGCCTAGTCCTAGAATAAAATGGCCCTTTAAACCAGATTAACAGAAATCTGCTTTCTGTCATGGTTTAAAATAGTCCTAGACTTAGTGTAGTCCAGCGTTTAATAAACTGATTTTCGGAAGGAAGACTAGAGCTACTCCAGGACTAAATTGAGGCTTAAATTAAACCTACCAGAAGGCAGGTTTAACTTCAGATTAACTTTGTGTTTCAAAGAAGACTCATGTATTACTTGGATATATATATATTGATACTGATATACACTGTGTGTATGTGTGTGTGTGTGTGTATATATATATATATATATATATACAGACCACCTTAAATTTTTCACTCTTTTTTATATTGCAGCCATTTGCTAAAATCATTTAAGTTCATTTTTTTCCTCATTAATGTACACACAGCACCCCATATTGACAGAAAAACACAGAATTGTTGACATTTTTGCAGATTTATTAAAAAAGAAAAACTGAAATATCACATGGTCCTTAGACCCTAGTATTTAGTACTTAGACCCTTTGCTCAGTATTTAGTAGAAGCACCCTTTTGATCTAATACAGCCATGAGTCTTTTTGGGAAAGCTGCCAAAGTTTTTCACACCTGGATTTGGGGATCCTCTGCCATTCCTCCTTGCAGATCCTCTCCAGTTCTGTCAGGTTGGATGGTAATCGTTGATGGACAGCCATTTTTAGGTCTCTCCAGAGATGCTCAATTGGGTTTAAGTCAGGGCTCTGGCTGGGCCATTCAAGAACAGTCACGGAGTTGTTGTGAAGCCCCTCCTTCGTTATTTTAGCTGTGTGCTTAGGGTCATTGTCTTGTTGGAAGGTAAACCTCCGGCCCAGTCTGAGGTCCTGAGCACTCTGGAGAAGGTTTTCGTCCAGGATATCCCTGTACTTGGCCGCATTCATCTTTCCCTCAATTGCAACCAGTCGTCCTGTCCCTGCAGCTGAAAAACACCCCCACAGCATGATGCTGCCACTACCATGCTTCACTGTTGGGACTGTATTGGACAGGTGATGAGCAGTGCCTGGTTTTCTCCACCATCTTGAATTAAGAGTCCTTCAGGTCTTATTTCCCACCATCTTGTTTTTTAGCAAACTCCATGCGGGCTTTCATGTGTCTTGCACTGAGGAGAGGCTTCCGTCGGGCCACTCTGCCATAAAGCCCCGACTGGTGGAGGGCTGCAGTGATGGTTGCCTTTCTACAACTTTCTCCCATCTCCCGACTGCATCTCTGGAGCTCAGCCACAGTGATCTTTGGGTTCTTCTTTACCTCTCTCACCAAGGCTCTTCTCCTCCGATAGCTCAGTTTGGCCGGACGGCCAGCTCTAGGAAGGGTTCTGGTCGTCCCAAACGTCTTCCATTTAAGGATTATGGAGGCCACTGTGCTCTTAGGAACCTTAAGCGCAGCAGAATTTTTTTTGTAACCTTGGCCAGATCTGTGCCTTGCCACAATTCTGTCTCTGAGCTCTTCTGGCAGTTCCTTTGACCTCATGATTCTCATTTGCTCTGACATGCACTGTGAGCTGTAAGGTCTTATATAGACAGGTGTGTGGCTTTCCTAATCAAGTCCAATCAGTACAATCAAACACAGCTGGACTCAAATGTAGAACCATCTCAAGGATGATCAGAAGAAATGGACAGCACCTGAGTTAAATATATGAGTGTCACAGCAAAGGGTCTGAATACTTAGGACCATGTGATATTTCAGTTTTTCTTTTTTAATAAATCTGCAGAAATGTCAACAATTCTGTGTTTTTCTGTCAATATGGGGTGCTGTGTGTACATTAATGAGGGAAAAAAATGAACTTAAATGATTTTATTAGCAAATGGCTGCAATATAACACAGTGAAAAATGTAAGGTTTTTTTAAATTAAATTAAAAACTGTAAATTACTTTCCGTACCCACTGTGTATATATATATATATACATATATATATATATATATATATATTGTTTTTTTTTTCTTTTTCTTTTTTTTTTGATGCTGTTCACTTTATTTAAACAATTTATTTTGATTTAACACCATTGTTTTTGGTTCAAATGTGATTGCATCATGTTAAATTGACTTGAAATGGTTACTAGAACTCACTTGATGTTTTCACTTTTAAATAACATGTTTCAGTCAAGTAACCCAATCAAACACGACTTTCACTTCCCATCATGCTTTGCAGTGCCTGGTTTTCTCCACCATCTTGGAGTCCTTCAGGTGTTTTTTTTGGCAAACTCCATGCAGGCTTTCATGTGTCTTGCACTGAGGAGAGGCTTCCGTCGGGCCACTCTGCCATAAAGCCCCGACTGGTGGAGGGCTGCAGTGATGGTTGCCTTTCTACAACTTTCTCCCATCTCCTGACTGCATCTCTGGAGCTCAGCCACAGTGATCTTTGGGTTCTTCTTTACCTCTCTCACCAAGGCTCTTCTCCTCCGATGCTGGAGAACACCGGGCTGAAGTGGGAGAGTAAATGTTGAAAAAGTGTTATTTTATGCATTTTTTTAGAGAGATGAGAATAGGGAGAGACATTTTACTGTTTAATGTTCTATTATGTAAAAGTTTTTGATATGTTAGTGTTTTTTGGAGATTACCGTTGTGGTGAAGCTTGTGCTTGGGTTGAGGACCTGCTAGCAAGAATTGTCTTTTTGGTAACACTTTATAATAACTGCACACTATGAAGCATTAGTTAAGCATTAGTTAATAGTTATTTCATCACTTATAAAGCATTAATAGACATTAGTAAGTAGTTTATAAATACAGCTATAATTGCTTTATTCTTGATTTATAAGCATATCTATAATGTGTTTAATAATTGTATTTTCATACTTAATTAATAATCAATTTATCATTTCTAAATTAAGTATTACATTATTTACAAACCAGTTATTTAGGAGTTGTCAGTAGTTCATTTAGTAAGTGTAAGTAAATGATTAATAAACTATTTAAACATTCATTTATACATCTTATTATTTAGACACATAGTAATAGTTACTTAGTGTGTTAGTAAATGTTTTATCAACACATATTCCTACTGCAATTCATGATTAATTCAGGTAGTTATAAAACATTTAGAAGTAGTCCGTTAACTATTTTTGTGAGCTCATCTAAAGTGAGGACTATTTATGCTTTGTAAAGCTTTTATAAATGAGATTTAAAGGTTCAGTGACCTTCTGCACTGCTGTTCTCTAATGTTTTAATGTTAGTACCGAGGTAGTTTTGACACTAGGAATATGTTAATAAAGCATTTATTAACACACTGAGTAACTAATACTATATGTCTAAATAATAAGATGCATAAATGTACATTTAAATATTTTATTAATCATTTACTTACACTTCCTAAATGATCTCATGAACCACTGACAACTCCTAAATTACTGGTTTGTGAATAATGTAATACATAATTTAGAAATGATAAATTGATCATTAATAAAGTATGAAAATACAATTATTAAACTCATTATAGATATGCTTATAAATCAAGAACAAAGCATTTATAGCTGTATTTATAAATGGCTTACTAATGTCTATTAATGTTTTATAAATGATGAATTAACTATTTACTAATGCTTAACTAATGCTTCATAGCGTGAGTTATTCTAAAGTGTTACCGTCTTTTTTTATATAATGAAGTAATCACTATGATAATGCTTTGGATCAAACCAGTGTCATATCTAGACTGCCAACATTGATCATCACATGTGTAAAAAGTTATGTTTAGTTTGTTGCTATGTAAAGACAAAACAAAAGCATTAATAATCATAGGATTATTATATATATATAGAATTCATCTTTTAAAATAGAATTCATTAAAACAGATTTCCAGGCATTTCTTTTTTTTTCCACAGCTAATGTATTTTGCTTGCTTTAAAAAGAACTGTCTCTTGTTTAATAAAGTTTTTTTTTTTTTTTTTTTTTTTTTGCTGCCATTGTTTTCCTTGGATTTGATTCTCAGTTCCATGCAATTTTAAGCTTTTCTTGGTTCATTCCATGTTTTACAGGCAACCTCTCTCATGCTAATTCAGATTAGCACAGTTGGTTTTAAATTAATCTAGTTTATTTTAAAGGTGCCGTAGAACGTCTTTTTAAAAGATGTAATATAAGTCTAAGGTGTCCACTGAATGTGTCTGTGAAATTTCAGCTCAAAATACATATGCGCCGATTCTGCACGGCCCCTTTAAATTCTCCTGCTCCCCGCCCACGGAGCTCGCGCTTGCCTTTAACAGCATAAACAAAGTTCACACAGCTAATATAACCCTCAAAATGGATCTTTACAAAGTGTTTATCATGCAACATGTCTAATCACATAAGTATGGTATTTATTTGGATGTTTACATTTGATTCTGAATGAGTTTGATAGTATGCTCCGTGGCTAAAGCTAACATTACACACTGTTGGAGAGATTTATAAAGAATGAAGTTGTGTTTATGAATTATACAGACTGCAAGTGTTTAAAAAATGAAAATAATGACAGTCTTGTCTCCATGAATACAGTAATAAACGATGGTAACTTTAACCACATTTAACAGTACATTAGCAACATGCTAACGTGGGCTGGCATATGCAAATATTGGGGTCATACATATTAATGATCCCAACTGTTACGTATCAGTCGGTGTTATGTTGAGATTCGCCTGTTCGTCGTAGGTCTTTTAAACAAATGAGATTTATATAAGGAGGAGGAAACAATGGTTTTTGAGACTCACAGTATGTCATTTCCATGTACTGAACTCTTGTTATTTAACTATGCCAAGGTAAGTTCAATTTTTAATTCTAGTGCACCTTTAAGTCTGGACTCCATAGTCCAGGTTTTAGTAATCTGTACTTAAACTGTGTTTCAGAAAGCCATTTTTTAAACCACAATTAACTATTCTAGAGTAAGGCCTATCCTGACTTAATTTAAACCCTGTCCGGGAAACCACCCCTAATTAATTATAATCCGTTGTAATTAATTCACAATATATGTGCATAATTCCCCCTTTGGTCGATTTATATTATAATTGATCATAACGCATTATGATTTAATTATACATATATTTCACCCATAATTTGAGCTAATTAATTAATTAATTTGTTGTAATTCATTACAAGAAACATGACTGGCCTTTTCACAAATCACAAAACTTTTCGCAATATACTGTAGTGTATTTTGGGTTTTGACATCTGAAAATTGTATTCTCTTCCCCTTACTGAACTCCACTCCCACTTCCTTACCTGCCCTATCTAAATACTTTATGTAACCACAATAATATAATAAGGGTCTCAATTTGAAATTCCTATCATTTAGAACAATTACTCATACAAACACAAATAATATACAAATAATAATTATTAAACTAAAACTTGATTATATCCAGATTATTAGATCAGTCCATTAAGCAAGAATTTCATGAAGTAATTAGCGGGAGGTACTCACTAATCCATCGTTTCCAGAAAAAAAATATCACAGAAGTACTGCACTTGTTTCCATCTTCTTCTGGAATAAATGTCTTTCTTCTGAAAATGCCCAGGAGGCAAAATAGAAAATCCTTTCATCTGAAGCAAATGATTAGGGGTTAATGCTTCTGGATCTTTAGCATCCTCTGAAACTGTAGTGATTGGTCGATCATTAAGTACGGCTTCCACTTCACATATAGCAGTCTGTAGGTCTTCATCATCAAGAGTCTGCTGTCTCAGGATGGAATATAAGATCTTTTTTGAGGATTCGAATGATTCGTTCCCATACACATCCATGATGAGAAGAACCTGAGGATTAAAAGATGATGCACCAATACTAAATTTCTCTGCTGATATGATAGCCGATTATTCAGAATGATATCGGCCGATGCCGATAGTTTGATTTTTCTTAAGGAAAATAAATCTCTCCCAAATAATGCTGCGAACTATACAGGGAACCCTATAATTTGGTACACTATATTATTAGTGGTTACAATTAACAACAGAGAAAATATATTCAGCTGCTATTTATTTTCAGATATAATAATTACACTCAAATAAAAACTGAAATGTTTGTATACAACTCAGCTGCACATAAGGTAGTTTTCATAAGCACTTGTCTTCATGGCAAACTTATTCAAACATAAAATTAACAGTAAAAAGCTCCTCTCTAGTGTTTTTTATAGTCAACTAAGGAACTGTGAACATTGGACATTATGTGACATTGTTCTCAAGCTGTTTTATTGACGTCTTCTCGCGACTAAAACACAGATAAAGTGATTTCATGAGACATGATATATACCGGTAAGTTGTACTGTATCTTTCAACATACCTTTTGACGTTCATGCATTTTTTTTTTTTGAGATATAACTTTTATTAACGTGGAAGAAAAGACTAATTTAAGTGTAGGACTAAATCTTAAGTGTCAGACTTAGAGATGATTCACAACACTTTGCTGTGCCACAAACGGGATTTTGGATGAAAATATAGGCATGGACCAGTCATTGAATAGACTTCCTTATTTAAGAATATTCTCAGATAAATTTACATTGAATGGTGAAATTCCTAAGAGGAGTTTACATTTAACACACATTTGACAACGAATTTTCAAAAGAATACATTATGATATACACATTGGAAATGAAAGATAAACACGTTTTCCACCATGTCTTAACTGCAAATTTTAAAATGGTGTGCTGTTAACTGACCTGCCTATATATAGCCTAGATTTTATGATATAATCAGCCACCATGGATTCCACAAGAAAACTGAACTGGTTGGAGGAAGAAGCACTACTGCTCGCTGAATTAGTCGAACAGGTTTATAAACAACATTATTCAGCGCTAACAAAGGTGATGCCTGCTGTGTCCAAATGATACCATTTGATAATAAATTAATTAATCATCATTAGTTCATGTTTTTGTAATACCCAAACTAATCATTTAGTATCTTTATAGCCATTAGACTTTTAGGTGCTGTAACAACGTTTGTGTAAAGGGTGGTTAGTTCAGTTTGGCTAAATACTAGCTAAATGCTTGCTAAAGACATAACACACATTGTATTTTGTGTGCAAAACGTTATTATATTAGTGTATTACTGTATATCATTGAACAGGATATTCCTTGAATCATACATTAACAGGAGAAATCAAATCAAATTTTCAAGAAAATACTTTATCAAAACAATGTAATATAAGCAGATCAAACTGTGTTGCCTTATAGTAATTGAATTGACCCTGTACACCTCTGACTCCTTAACCAACCCTAAACCCTCCTATACCACCAAACCTATTCCTAACCTTACCCATATCATACCATAATAGTAGCAAATGTGTTGTGCATTAACAAAAGCTATTAATCAGTGTAAGTATTTTAATTTACATAAAATAATGATCTGTTAATCATTAGGTAATAAGCTTGTAGCGAATTAACTCAAATGGGAAATATTAATAATTATTCATAACTCATTATGATTATTATTTATGATTAATTATGAACATGTAAATCCGTTAATCGGATTAACTGGATGTAGCTACATTAAGATTAATATTACAATCAATTAACCTGTTCGTCCAGTGAACGCTCAGTGTTGATTGTTTATTAATTCTAAGAAGTGTTAATTTCCAGGTTATGGAAAAATAACATTCTTATTGTACCGTACTACTCAGAGCATGTAGTCAGGATCTTAAT
Source organism: Megalobrama amblycephala (assembly GCF_018812025.1). Lineage (NCBI taxonomy): Eukaryota > Metazoa > Chordata > Actinopteri > Cypriniformes > Xenocyprididae > Megalobrama > Megalobrama amblycephala. Next base: position 4,299,634 of record NC_063059.1, on the reverse strand, counting down.
CACTTAAAGGTGCTAAAGAGGATGTTTTGTTTTATACATTTTTGCAATATTACTTGAAACTGTCTTTACTAACTGATAAAAGACTATTTATTAGGTGCACTGAAATGAATCATATTAATATACATCATCTGTGAACGAGGTAGGGCCTTAAAAACATCAGCCAATCTTTTACGCGATCATCGCGTAAACGATTGGCCCTCTGGCTTGTCAATCACTGCCATGACTTTCCTTGTGAGAGACGAGCGTGGCTGCGCACTCCAATAACTTTCCACACTCCACAGGCGCCGCATGCAATGTTTTTGTCAGGAGACAGGAGTAACAACTGCAGATTATGAGTTACCTGCGGTGAGTCCGACATAATGAATCCACTAACACGACACAGCGAATGCCGGTGGTAAACACTCGTGTTCCAATACTCGTGCACGAGTTTTGGGAGGCGTTCCCTTGAAATGAGCTGTGAAGGAGGGGGGTTGTTCTTATGCATGCGCTCATTTCAAAAACTCAGTAACAGTCTTTGGTTTCTCAGTCGACGAAAAGATCCTCTTTATCACCTTTAAGAGGCAATTTATTAGCAGACGGAGTCAGAACCAAACATTTATTGTGCACAATCTTTATTAACTAACTCACAAACACATAACTAAACTAACAAACACATAACATACAACGAAGGTCACACACATACGTAGGTAAGGATGAGCAATGATAGAGTTAGACCAGAAGTGGAACTATTGATAGAGCTATAGGAAAAAGTCAAAGGCAATCTGGAAAAGAATCAGTTTCCTCAGTAATAAAACACCTTTGCTGACAAAGGTAAGTTTTACAAATCAATACTAAATCGCTGTTTAGTGTTCAAATGTATGATACTTGCAAGATGCCTTTAGGCTGAGGAGCGTCGGATCTGCCATCTGAGGAGAAATCTTGAGGATTTAGTCCAAAGTTGTTGCCAGTATCTTCTGCGTTGGATGGATTACTATGAATCAACTTATAGATAAGCTCATGGCTTGGTTGTAGGCCGAGGCCGGCAGGCCTCCAGGCCTCAGCCTGGAGAGGCATGCAGCAAGGAGGTCCGTTCAGTCGTCCACGAAGCAAGGAAAGAGGGGGAGTGGCATTTTTCGCTGGCTTTTAACCTCTGGTCAAAGTCACACCTCTTAGTTGTTGACCGGACCAATGAAGATGTTGTATTTCCGGGTGACAACACACCCCCTTGTCTGAGCTTTTACGACCGAGCAGATTAACTGGCTGAGTTTTTGAAGAAGAACTATTAAAGATTCTTGTAATACTAATGTGTTGCACAGTTATGGACATACCGCATACACAAGCATTTAAATCTTCTCGACACGAACCCATAGACACTAAACATGGCATAGCTGAAGTTACCTTAAATGTCATAAAACTTAAAAATCATAAAACATGTAAATACAATGACTGCAATACAACCACAGTAATAATGGATACCATTTCCTGGGAATATGCATGTGAATTTGTAGAACAGTCTGTCTATAAATTAATGCAGGAAAGTCTGTGTTCTGTGTGGAAAATGCAGGTTTCCTTGTGTCTCTGCTTTTCCACGTGCAACACATACATTCTTCAGGGCAATATAACGAAGGCTGGTTTTCCCGGGGGATGGTGACAGACTCCAGAGTGAGCTTTAAAAAGTATTGGTTAACTATAACAAATAATTGTGTCTGATTTGTCTCAGTCGTTTCAAGCTCATTAGCAAACATTAACAAGCACATAATCTTGTGTTTCTAGCTATATTAATATGTATTAACTAATGATCTGTTTAGCATTACATGAATATTCATTAATGATTTATTAATGAAAGTTATTATAAAGTGTTACCAAGTTTATACACTTGCAGACACATGAAACAAACATCCATATAACCACATATGAAACTGAAGTATAGGTGGGCCACTTACGATGAACTCTGATTTATTATGTGTTGTACCACCTGTATTATCTTTGTGGTTATCAGTAAATTTTCAAGTAAAAAAGCTCATTTTGGCAGTTCAAGTATTAACGTTATATCATTAATGAAATTTACATTTTACATTGTGAAATATACAGGCACAGTCGTACCGATATGTAATCCTGTAATACCTGAAACATTGCCACTGTATTTTTTACAGTGAATTTCTGGCAAGCATATAGCTGCCGTTCAAAAAAAGTTAATGATTTCAGAATAACGTAATAGTTCCTATTCATTAAAGTTCTTTTCAGAACACATATGTGCCAACTGTATTCTTTTTTTCTTTCTCAAAATGTTTATTTAATTATTTTATTACTTCCTTGGTTGCAGGGAGATGCTACATTAAATCAATGATGTTGTCAATGATGTTGCAAGAGTTTACACTGCCTTACTGGACAATTAAAGAAAAATGAAATAACGTAAAACTTTGATGTAACACTCTTTGGCTAATTATTTTGTTGCACTTACACTATCTATGCTATAGCAACTAAAAACACAAACATGACCCCCCTCAGCAGAGCTAATTAACCCAGACAAAAATGATCAAGTAATTGGTTCAGTCTTCCTGGAAAAATATCTTCATCTGTGTTTGAGTGGATGCAATGAGGTCATTACAATATATACAAGGTCAGTGGCTGTATAGTTTGTTGTCTTATTCCTATGGGAGCAGAGATCAAACTCACTGTATATATGCTCCCATTCGAGTGGCTACAGGTCTTAATGGGCGTCCATGCTCTACAGTGAATGACCAAACGACAGAGAAACCAAGAAACTCGGACAGGTATGTTTCCATGCAGTTGAATCTGAGCAATTATGACCAAAGTAAACAGAAAAAACAGATTTTTTTATGTAAACGTAGGAATGAATGTATATTTCCATTGAAAATAAACTTGTATGACTAAGAATTCTCTTTGTTTTTAGGTAGTTACCAGAAATGTGATTGTTGTGATGTTGCGATTTTTGCCAGTTTTAACTTTCAAAAATACATTTTTATTTGTTTTGTTCACAGGTCTTTTATTAAAAAAAAAAAAAAAAAAAAGTACATTGTTGTAGTTACTACCTATGCAGGCAGGATGAGAAATAGCCTGGGTACAAAGTTGTGAAGTGCCCATAAGAATGTTCTTGAAAAAAACTTTAGGAAAGGCTGAGACAGGAGAATGTACCAGACAATTGGTGGATATTTTATAGATGATACATTTGCTGTAATTTGGAGTAATTGTTTCTAGTTTCCAATTCATGGAGTAGTTAAATATGTGATAATGGCCATTTAATATAGAGGTCACAATGTGTTGCTAAACTATATGTCTCATTTCATACATGATGTTTATTTAATTCCATCAAGTGATAAAAATAATCATTTTGTACCCTGTAAAATAGGTTGCGACGACCACATTCAGAGTGCCATGATTGAGGAACTCCAAGGAGCAAACATCTCGCATACAAAGTTCTTATTTATGGGATTTCCAGAGATCTACAAATACAGACGTCTGCTTTTTCTGCCATTTTTTCTAAGTTACATTTTAGTCATGCTGGGGAATTCTTTGTTGCTTTTTGTGATCAAAAATACAGAAAGTCTTCACAGTCCGATGTACATTCTAGTGTCTGCTTTGGCAGTTGTCGACATCATTGTACCCACTGCCATTATCCCAGCAATGCTTCTTGGTTTCCTCTTTGACTTGAATGAAATATCTTTAACTGGATGTTTGACACAAATGTTTGTTACTCATTTCTTTTCTTCTGTTGAATCCACCATACTTTTAGCTATGGCTTTAGATCGCTTTGCGGCCATTTGCAAGCCATTGCATTACACTGAAATCATGAACTCATCCATGTTTTTGAAACTGCTTATTTTTACATTGATCAGAAGCGGCGCTATAATGTTTACACTAGTTGTTTTGGCTTCAACTTTGTCTTTTTGTGGGTCTAATGTTATCCATCATTGCTACTGTGACCACATGGCTCTTGTAAGCCTGGCCTGTGATTCAATAAGCAAAAATAATGCAATGGGTTTAGTTGTGATCATCTGTTTTGTGGGGATTGACATATCTGTTATTTTCTTCTCTTATGTGAAAATCTTGCATGTTGTGTTGGGAGCTGCAGCCGGAGATGATCGTTGGAAAGCCTTTCATACCTGTGGTACACACTTAATGGTTATGATGTGTTTTTACTTTGTGGGTAGTATTACCTTTCTCTCACGAAATCTTCACATTCCAATCCCAATTGATGTTAATACCTTTCTGGGTGTTATGTATATAGTATTCCCTGCAAGTGTCAATCCAATCATTTATGGTGTGCGAACAAAAGAAATAAGGAGTGCTTTACTGAAAATGTTTAAAATAAATATTAATAGAGTTTCCATTGTGAAGGTTTCTACAATAAAGATTTAAGTGTCTGAGCAGTCATTGAATTTGACATTTTGTCTATAAACTGAAATAGAAATGTTTGTAATCCTATAAAGTGTTTTTCAAGTCAGAAATAGTGATCATAACCATGTTAAAGTCTGTAAGTTTCAGGTAAACATCTTGTCAATGGAGAAAACTTTTGGGAATCACCGATTCTGTTCATTATTGCATAAAGTACACTGTAATAAATGGATACTCTGTAATAAATGGATTTTTTTTTTCTATAAAATTGGAGATTCATTGAAAATGAAATTCAAAGAAATGGTAACAGTGTGCTTATAGCTTTAAGATTACATATCTGTCCTGCTAACAATCAAGTTGTTGCTTCACGCCTAAAATGGGGGGATCGGGAAGTAGAGTTAGATAACAAACAATCCAAAAACAATCCTGTTTTATTACAGTTAACTACATATGAACAATACAAAAATAATCCTGTATCAGTACAGTTAACTGCATACAAACAAACCTTCTCATCAGCTTTTTTTCACAAGTAAGATATGGTTTTGGCAAAATGTATTCAGTAGGTTAATTATATTTAGGTCCAGTAATTAATCATTACAACTAATTCCCTGAAAGACGCTTAATCCGCAGCTTTCTCCAGGATGACTACATTATATCTGCATTTGGTGTACTAAGTTTTGGATGAAAGCAGCCTCCTATAAACAATTTTGACCTCTAATATCTGTGCATATTCATTTCATAAGTCCCATGAAAACAATTACAAATTAAATTATCATGACACTTCCTATACATGTCACTATTTGTTTACATGAGCAGGCGCAGGTTGCTAATTTGCTCAAACTCATTATACTCATTATGCTAACTCCAATGAAAGGGCTCTAAATTAAGCAGTGCCAACAGATTAAATGAGCTCAGGGATCATCAGAAAATCCCACAGCGATCAAGTGTGCAAAGAAAGGGTCAATTATAACCACTCCAAAATTAATTAAACAACCATCTACTGGATTCATCTGCTCATAATTGGCCACTCATGACCATGTTTTCAAACTGAAAATGTTAATGAACATAAACAATTTACATGAATATCCCCATGTGTGCATATGTTTTCAGGTTTGCATGTCTGAAACAAAAATGTCAAATGGGAAGTTGTTTTTCCATGGTTAGTAACTATTGAAGAAACAGCCCTTAATCAATTAGTCGACATGCTGGAGCCTATCGCAGTGTCTCAAACTGTAGGTAGGGAAAAACCCTGGATGTCTTTGGATTATGGGGAAAACCCACAACCGACATCAACACAGGAAGAATATAGAAAACCTTCCTGCTATGACACTTCCACTTATTTGGAATATTACACAATTACACATGCAAAACACAAAAAGATATAGTTTGTGATACAGAATGCCCAGACAGAGAAGGTGGATGGAGACCAGGATTTTTTTAAACTTCATCATATCTGCTCTAGGAAGGAAACGTCTGCTCCTCTGTTTTTAACTCACTTGTACTTTGCACCTTATTGCACCATGCAATTGATATAATAAATTTTGTATTTTTCTAGACTTTAGTCTTTTTTTGGATTCAGTGTGCGGCCAGACACTTTTTTTTTCTGTTTTGCTCAAGTTTATCTTTTTTGGTTCTACGCACCTGAAGGAAAAAAATAATTTTTCAACTGAGAGCGCAACAACTTTCTTTGATTTATACTTTTTATGTGTATGCTGCTCTATTTATGACTGAAGATGTCGTCTTTTGCTGAGATCAACTTAATCACGGATTCCAAAGCAACAACCTTCACCTACAATCCTGAAGATTCTGAAGATATCCTTTTTCCTAGAGCTGAAATCAGTGTCCTGCATTCAGAAACGATTCAAAATTCTATGAATCAGTACAATCACCTCCTGGAGAAAGAGATCTGCTATACTTTGCATGGTTCAACTCTTAGTGAATACTGGAGAGCAAGTCGAATTCCCAGAGGTCTGAGAATCCAAAAGGCACCCTCGATTGGTGGAGGAGATCCTGAGTTCTGCAAGAAATGTTGTGAAATCATGAATAAAGCATAATTGGATCTCACTCTTTTTGTCATTGAATTCACACAGAAGGAACTCATAAAAGTGAGAGTAGATATTGAAGAAACCAAAGCCTCCATCGTGGCATCCCACAGTGAAGTTACCTTCAACAGACAAGTGGAATTGCTGAATACCTCCTTAGCAGAATTTAAACAAGACCTACAACAGAAGAAGATACGATTTTGCAGAGATACATTGGACTACAAAGATAACAGAGTCTATCTCTGGCTTAACCATAACCGTACGTTCACCAGACCCTCACGTAATGTCAGGTTTGAAGATGAGATTCCATTCACTTCTGCATCAAGTGGAGACAGTGATGTGGATTTTTTTATCCGATCACACAAGCGACACAGAAAATCATCGAAGAATGTCACGTCAATACCTACTTTGCAGAAGACCACTCGACGGGGGAGGCGTGGGGTAAGAGGAAATACTCGACAAACAGTTCGGAAGAGATGAACCCGCCTAAAGACAATCTCATCTTCAATCTTACAGGTCAAGAATTGCATCCACAAGAAGTAAGTCTGCTTAAAAAGGGCTTAAGTTCTGTTCCATATAAAGCCACAGACCCTTTTGTCACAAGATTGAACTTTTCAAGTTTTTTCGGACACTAAGACTTAAATGCTTCTATAAAAATGCTCCAGTAGATCAAAAATTGCACATGAGTGTAATGTCTGAGCTAAATTCAAACCTACCAGTACCTTTTGTCCATCTGTATCTAATTCCTCTATTGACACATATTGTAGGCTAGTGGAAAGGGATGTGACTAATTTATTTGATCAGTCATCGTCATCTCAGAACAAAAAGTCTAATTTGACACTTTCTGAAAAAGAGGCCCTTGATAAACTGTGTCATAATAAAGATATCATAATCAAACCTGCAGATAAAGTAGGTGGATTGGTGATCCTTCCTCAAGCTCTTTATATTCAGGAGGCTCTTCGTCAATTAGATAATACCAGCTATTATCAAGTCTTGCCATCAGATCCAACGGCCCAGTTCAGAGGGAGATTGAGATGTTTCTTCAGAAAGCACATGCTCATCTACTGATCTCTGACAAAGAGATGTGATACTTGTTCAATCGTTCTCCAAGTAAGCCAGTGTTCTACATCCTACCCAAGGTACATAAAAGCTTGATTGATACACCAGGACGGCCTATAGTAGCCGGTAACAATACTTTGACTGAACCACTCTTGAATTTTGTTGATTTTGTTCTGAGACCGTTAGTCACATCTCTTCCCAGTTATCTGAGAGATACAGCAGATTTCCTCCAACGTCTATCAACTATTCAATATGTTGAACAGGATGTTATACTGGCAAATATGGATGTGACTTCAATATATACCAATATTCCACATCATGAAGGCCTATTGGCCCTTAAACATTTTCTTGATTTACGTGTGGAAGACGATGCCCTTCCATCTAAATTTATCATTGAAATGGCTGAAATGGTTCTCACTAAGAATTATTTCCTATTTGAAAACCAGTATTATTTACAGATTGAGGGGACTGCCATGGGGGCCACTATGGCTCTTGACTATGCCAATTTATATCTGGGCTTTTTGGAGGATAGATATGTTTTTAATAACAATCCTTTTTTTGACAATATCATTCTGTTCATATCATTCATTTAGATTAATTTCAAACCATAATATACTCTTCTCAAATCAGTGTTGATTGGGTGTCCATTGTAACAGCTTACTCCATATAAAATGATGCAGTTTAATTAATTCACCTATGATTAGCATCCTGTTTTAAAAGAGAAATAGAGGCATAATAATGTCATTTATGTTCATTATCTCATTTAAATTTAAAATAAGTTCTATAGTTCATCAATATCAATCAAGAGTTATATTACTAAATATTTGAAGCAAGATAATACTTCCAAACAATCTTAAAAAAAAAAAAAAAAAAAAAACAGCATTTGCTGTGACTAACTTGTGTTCCAATTTAACAAGTCCCAAATCTCCATGCAATGCAGGGGGAGGGAAAGATAGAGTATTTAAGAGCAGGGAAGAGTTTGCTCAGTGGTAGGGAGAGACAGAACAGAAAACATATAAAATCAATGGAGTACAGGAGAGCTTTAAACTAAATATGAAAAACAATATTTAGCTCATTTCTTCTTGAAGATTTTGTATGCTTAATATGTTTGGATAGGTAATAACCATCTACTGTCTTTGTTTTGTTGAGCTATGCATTATATATATTTAAAATGTTTTGTGTATTTGAGATTAAACAGTTTACAAATTATGAGGAATAACTGCTGTTTATTTTTGCTGTTTTTTTTTTTTTTTTTTTTTTAAAGGTCTGTACTACAAATTTAAAGAGCAGAATGGGTGACCAATCAAACAACGTCTCTTTTAATGATTTCCAGTTAATTGGATTCACAGACCTTAAAGGGTACCGGCCATTACTCTTCATTCCTTTTTGCATCATATTAATCTATACATTATTTTCTAATGCCATTTTGATGATTGTCATTGCAAAACATAGTAAATTGCATGCTCCCATGTATATTTTAATTGGCCTGATCGCAACTTTGGGCTTTTTTGTGCCGATATACTTTATTCCAAGGATGTTGGTCAGTTTTTTGTGGGACTGGAATACAATTACACGACATGAATGTCTAATTCAAATGTTTTGTCTGCATTTTTCTGGTTGTTTTCAGTCCACCATCTTGCTTGGGATGGCTGTGGACAGATATTTTGCTATTATTTATCCTTTACGTTACAATGATTTTGTAAATTTGACAAACTCACTTATTTTCTCTGCAGCTTTTAGCATTCGAAACGCTGTTGTCATTATTGCCATGGTTGGCCTAGTTGTGCCACTTACTTTTTGTAGAACAAATATGGTTTACCACAGTTTCTGTGAGCATACATCAGTTGTCAATCTAGCTTGTAATGATATTTCAAAAAACTATTTAGCTCTTACAATAGCTTTTGGGTTAACATCCGCTGATTGTTTTGTGATATTCTGCTCTTATGTCATCATTTTTGTTGTTATATTTCGCTCTCCTTCTGGTGAATCCCGCCACAAAGCCATTCACACATGCACCACACACTTGATGACTATAGCAATAGCCTATATCAGTGTTACTGCTGCATTTGTTGGGTATAGAGTAGCTACAATACCCCGAGATATCCGTATCTTAACTAGCGCAATGTATCACCTTGTTCCTGCAATATGTAACCCTGTTATTTATGGTCTCAGAACCACAGAAATTAGAACACAAATTGTGAAATTTTTTAAATTTAATAAAGTTACTACATACTGATGGTCAAATACACTTGATGTAAGACATTTATAATAAGAGTTTTTTTTTTTAATAAGGTAATTATCTGTTGTAAAATTGTCTATTGTAGCTTCTTTTTTTCTTCATCCAGGATGTCAAATACAAGTCTGCAGAAAAGTTAGTCTCTAAATTTCTAAACAAATTCTTTTTTGCTATTTTGTTGTTCACCATTTGTGCCTGAGTTCATTCTACTCACAACTTACTCTCTATTAGTATTAAGACTGCTGTTAGTTCCATTGCACTAATTTTACAAAATTGTATCTAAAAAATAAAATATTTTCCAATTGACTGCTTTATTACTATGTTCATGCACTGTATACTGTAGTTAATTTTCTACCAAATTGAATAAACATGAATGCATTCATTAAATTGTCAAATTATTTTGAAAAACAATGGATTATTGTCATACATGCCTATAGACTTTTTAAACTATTAATTATGGTTGTGTATGTTTAACGACGGAAAAAGAGGAAAAAACTTGAATATACAAGCCACTTCTCTGCGATTAGAGTGACCAATGTCATTAACATTTAGACCAATGCAAACCATGTTTACAGCTTGATACGATAAAAATGACCTCAGCATATCCATTACCATAATCTTTTTATTCCCACAAAATGAACAGTATACTATTGATATGTATGTATTATGAGTATCATCAACTCAAGCAAATGAATTGCATTACTGAATGTTTTAGTTCTACTCATTTATACAATTTACAACAAATTTAATTTCCATGAATTAAACATTTGACTTCACAAAGCAATGATTTAACTTATTATAGCACAATGGTAGAATTATATATTGAACTGGAAGATACAACCACTATAATTAAGAAAGGGGGAGGAGGGGGAATCAAAGATATACTACAGGGGGCGTATTACAGAAAGATCTTAACTTTAGAATCCTATCTTATCTGTTTGGTAACCCTGGCAAATTCAGTTAGAACCCCATTTAGGACAAAAGCTATTACAGAATGATGTTTCTTATGCGCATGATCTTATCATAACTATGGACAGGAAAAGGGCATTACAGAAGCATTCTAACTCAACAAAAACTGTCTTCAACCCTCTGGAGTCTGAGGCTGATTTGGGGCCTGGAGAAGTTTTGACATACCCTGACATTTGTGCTTTTTTCAGTTGTTCATAAACATATAAATGACAAAAGTGTCATTACACTGTATTCAGCACAAACTAGGCTACAATAATATATGAGGAACATGTATGTACATGTTTGTGTTTTTGAAGGAATAATGTTTATGCGTGGTTACTGAAAAAACAAAAAACTTAAGTCACTGAAATAAGGCCAAAAAAAGTATAGTAAATCTGTGTTTACAATACTTTAGGGTATTGGAGGTTGTAAACTAGAGTTTTTGCTTCAAAATTATGTAAAAATTATGCTGCCTACTCCTTCATATAAAACAATATATTGATTTAGTTTTTGTAAGACACTTTTTGCCAAGAAACACAGTATGCGTGGAGGCGTGAATCACCACTGAATAATGGGCCATTCTCACCTGAGAAGACAAAATAATTGCATAGTAATGAGCTGAAATGACTTGCATATTAATGAGGCATTTCAGTCAGGTAGGCTGTGAAAAAAACCTTCTGTGATGTCTCAAGCTCATCATGATATATGAAACATACAGAAAAATATTATTACAATATAAAGTAATGGTTTTATATTATACTTTAAAATATAATGTATTTCTGTGATGCAAAGAGTCTGAATATAGGCTTTTAGTTTAAAAGCATGCACATTTGGAGAAATATTGGATTCTCATATGCTTATGTCAATTTTCTGTACAGAGGAGTTATATATATTTTATGAAAAGAGAGCCATGTCAGAAGTCCGTGATTCAGCTCATTATCTGCTAATGCGGCCACGGCCACGGAGCCAGCGCTATTCAGACGCAAATTCAGAGGCAATACATGCATTCTCAATCGTCTCAATCGTGTATTTATTATCTTGAAAAGTGTTTATCTGGATGTAAAAGTCATGGTTAGGGAGCTCTAGAAGACATGCAGTTAGTTCCTGTTTTCTTTTCTTCTACAGATGAATTTTAGATGAGTTTTTGTTTCTTTAGCGCCCTCCGGCTGCAGTATGAATTGGAAACTCCATTCATGGAATAGCCTCTTCTTCTTTTAGATGAATTTGTGGACTAAAAATGCACAGAGAGCGCCCTCCGACTTCAAGGATGAATTGAAAACACCAGCGCTCATAGTAATGACAATGAATATTAAATAAATATAACTTCTCTGTATAGAAAATTGACATAAGCATATGAGAATCCAATATTTCTCCAAATGTGCATGCTTTTAAACTAAAAGCCTATATTCAGACTCTTTGCATCACAGAAATACATTATATTTTAAAGTATAATATAACACCATTATTTTATATTGTAATAATATTTTTCTGTATGTTTCATATATCATGATGAGCTTGAGACATCACAGAAGGTTTTTTTCACAGCCTACCTGACTGAAATGCCTCATTAATATGCAAGTCATTTCAGCTCATTATCAGCTCATTATCCAATTCTTTTGTCTTCTCATGTGAGAATGGCCCATTTTTCAGTGGTGATTCACGCCTCCATGCATACTGTGTTTCTTGGCAAAAAGTGTCTTACAAAAACTAAATCAATATATTGTTTTATATGAAGGAGTAGGCAGCATAATTTTTACATAATTTTGAAGCAAAAACTCTAGTCTACAACCTCCAATACCCAAAAGTCTTGTGAACACAGATTTAATATACTTATTTTGGCCTTATTTCAGTGACTTAAGTTTTTTGTTTTTTCAGTAACCACGCATAAACATTATTCCTTCAAAAACACAAACATGTACATACATGTTCCTCACATATTATTGTAGCCTAGTTTGTGCTGAATACAGTGTAATGACACTTTTGTCATTTATATGTTTATGAACAACTGAAAAAAGCACAAATGTCAGGGCATGTCAAAACTTCTCCAAGCCCCAAATCAGCCTCAGACTCCAGAGGGTTAACAAAAGTTCTCTTTCTGCAGCACTTAAAGGGTTAGTTCACCCAAAAGTGAAAATAATGTCATTTATTACTCACCCTCATGTTGTTTTCAATGGACGCTTATGCAACGGATTGGATTAATCTCGCGATCGCTATTTCATTACAAAGGTATGGAGTCCTGTTTTGATTTTGCGTGTTATCATTTGCAAATTAAAATTACTGGTGCTGGAGCATCTATATCGTAAAAAGACACCATAGATAGTAAACCTTAGAACTTTTAAATTATATAACTTATCTTTATTAATATTTTAGATACTAAGATCGATATAGCTTCTTTAGCCTGCTAACATGGTCATGTCGAGCTAGGCAGGCGTGGTTTCAGCAACCAGGCACATCAGTTCCAACTACGTCCCGCCTCTTTGCCCATTTTCAGTTATCTGGGAGTGACGTGCGGTGACGTGCTGCTAAGATGGCAGCAGCCTCATTTTCACTTCAAAAATGCTCTTCAGAAATCTACGGGTGATGTCACGGACAGACTACAGTCTATGAATCATACACTGTGGCAATAGTGAAAAGCACATTTTGTTAATTAAAAAAAATTGATGTAACTAGTTACCTGATAACTTATTAGGGTTACAGTGTACCTTATAATAAACTTTATGATATTTTTTTTCATAAATAACCAGTGTAAATACAATTTGATATGGTTCACTCACAGTGAGTCAGTTTTGCTGATGCTTGTGGTGAAAACGTCTTAGGTTACGCATGTAACGTCTCGGTTCGATATTTGCATCAGATGCGCTGCCCCACAGCTTGGTTATTTAATGAGCAGCAGCTGCATCGCATACTTCACGGTTTTTGCAGCGACACAGCAGCTGTGGCGACGGGACGTATTGTCTCCATTCCCTCCTTCACGGAACGAGGCTTACATACATAATCAAGATGTTCCCTTTCAGTCGGTCACTCTCTGCGTCACGTCGGAAACAGAGGAATTGGGATCCCTACCTATGAATTGGGATCCCTACCTAAGTGCCACAGGTTCTGCCGCCATGCAGTGCCCTGTGTAAGACACCTAGGCCCACTCGTAGATGGAACAGAGCTTACCCAGAGAAATAAACACTGCCCACTCAATGAATTTGGATAACACTGGGAAAGCGTACCCTTTCTATAGGAATAGGAACACTACGGAAGCCACATCCTGCAAGAGGTCTAGTAGAGTATACACACATGGACTAACCCAGTAGGGCCGTCTACATACAGAGGTCTCTGAGTGGCTCTCACCCGGTTTGGGAGGATGCAACACATGGCAGAGACAGCAGAGTCGACTCTACCAAGGGAAAGACACTTCTGCTTAGGAGCTTACCATGGAAAATACACATATGGGATCCCCTCAGGGTTGTACATATGGACATCCAGCCTAGAACTGGTTCTCAAGGATGCATCAGATGCAGGCCTGCCGTCCGGCTGCCAGATCGGAGGACTCAACAGGGACAGCCTCGTAGGGACTCTCTGGAGAATTAAGCGCATGTATTAGCACAGTAAGCCGACACTAAGCTAGGGCCTCTCCGTGTCTCTGACCAGTTGAGGTGAGAACACAGGTGTCACCCAGCCTGCAGCTCTACAAATATATGTCAAAACACGTGCCAGCACCCAGGAGGATCCAACACTTCTAGTAGAGTGAGCTCGCAGCCTGAGCGGGCAGGGCATGCCTTGTGCTTGGTAAGGTATCCACTATCTAGTGGTATCCACTATCCAGTGGGCCATCCTCTGCTCGGAGACAGCCTTTCCCCTCTGCTTGCCTCTGTAACAGACAAAGAGCTGGTCTAAAGATTTGCGTCTGGTCCACATACATTCAAAATGCTCGGATGGGACAGAGCAAAGCTAGGGCTGGGTCTGCCTCCTCCGGGGGCAGCGCTTGCAGGTTCACTGCCAGTTCTTTGAAAGGAGTGGTAGGATCCTTGGGCACATAGCCAGGCTGAGGTCTCAGTACTAGTGCTGTAGAAAGAAGTGAGACTGAACTGCTGGACTCAGTCAAGTCAAGTCACCTTTATTTATATAGGGCTTTTTACTATGCAGATTGTGTCAAAGCAGCTTTACAACTGGTAAATAATTTTGTCTGCACAGCAGCTCTTAAAGAAAATGGTGTCAGTATCCATCTTAAGTAAATTCAGTACTGATTCATTCCGATGTAAGAAACAATAGTTATTAATTTAGTTAATTTATCTATATCAGCACTGGAGTAAACGGTGATGTCATCATCCATCTCAGTTCAGTTTGCATACAATGGTGTTGATGCAGGCAGATCAAAGCACTGTTGAATATAAAATGTCAAGTGTCCCCAACTAAGCAAGCCAAAGGCGACTGCGGCAAGGAACCCAAACTCCAACAGGTGACATCAGGTGGCTAACAGGTGTTAAAAATCGTGTCAAGGTCGCAGGTCCTCGATCTCACCTGGATATGGCCCAGATCGACTGACTACGGTAAACCTCGGAATAAACAGAGAGACTAATATTAGCATAGATGCCATTCTTCTTCTGATGTAACGAGTACATCTAGTGTTATAGGAAGTGTTTCCGGTTCCAGCTGATCTAATTTATGCAGCCTAACAATCCTTTAACGGATTTGAAAATATAAATTGATAATGTGTTATGTGTATGCCAGGTTAACCCTTTGAGTGGTACAGTCCCACATATGGGATTTTTATATCTCTATTATTCTTCCAGTTCACCAGCCACTTGCATATATTTCGGGAGAAACTGATGAATTCACCTGCTGTAAATCTGACTGACAGAACTGCAGTGCAAACTAAGATGGTGGCGTCCATCTTGAATTATAGATCAAGATAAACATCATTTATAAAGGTTTTAAAATGACAAAACACACTCACTTACACATATTTGAGAATCGGAATACCAGATAGTTGATGTAAGCAAGTTTGTGAATATTTTAAATAAAAAAGGAAAAACAAAATAATAGCGATCCATCTGTCATACAGTGTTATTGTGACTGCGTTCAGCGCATGTGACATGCATGGCGCGTCGCCATGGAAACAATAAAGGCAAATGTTCTAAAATAACGGTCACCTTAAAAAAAACTCACTCTGGGGGGTCAGTTAGAATATTTTAAACTCACGCTTGAAAGGGTTAAAGAGATGCATTTTTAGTCTAGATTTAAAATGACAGAGTGTGTCTGCCTCCCGAACAATGCTAGGAAGATTGTTCCAGAGTTTAGGTGCCAAATAGGAGAAAGATCTACCGCCTGCAGTTGATTTTGATATTCTAGGTATTATCAGCTGGCCTGAATTCTGAGAATCCTGAATTCTGAGAGAAAACTCACTCTGGGGGGGTCAGTTAGAATATTTTAAACTCACGCTTGAAATGGTTAAAGAGATGCATTTTTAGTCTAGATTTAAAATGACAGAGTGTGTCTGCCTCCAGAACAATGCTAGGAAGATTGTTCCAGAGTTTAGGTGCCAAATAGGAGAAAGATCTACCGCCTGCAGTTGATTTTGATATTCTAGGTATTATCAGCTGGCCTGAATTCTGAGATTGCAATAGACGTGAAGGACTATAATGCATTAAGAGGTTGTTGGGGATGAGTTATGGGTATAGGAGGGCCTGGGCTTAGTAAATGGTTGTAGTTTTGGGGCTTATGTTTTATCTCAGTAGTATCAGAATGTTGGGTTGTACTTGGATGAGAGAGAACACACTTCGGGGATTGATCACCTTGGCAGGCAGTCT
Source organism: Megalobrama amblycephala (assembly GCF_018812025.1). Classification (NCBI taxonomy): domain Eukaryota; kingdom Metazoa; phylum Chordata; class Actinopteri; order Cypriniformes; family Xenocyprididae; genus Megalobrama; species Megalobrama amblycephala. Next base: position 4,283,216 of record NC_063059.1, on the reverse strand, counting down.
CAGAGGAGGGTGTCTGGTGTTTAAAGAGCTGAAACACCCAATAATCCTGAGGTACATCACTGATGACGTGTCCTTTGGATAGATAAGTTAATTTTTGGACCTGGGATATACCAACACATATTTAAACCTAACCATCACAGAAGAAATTATTTTGAAGATAATTGGGCTATCCCTGGACCTGTGACTTACCTAAACCCTAGCACTCACAGGAAACTCCAATATCTTCACCCATTTATTAATTCATTTATTTGAAAATCATATTATTACAATTATTTCCTAATTTTTTTTAAATTTCATAAATCCTTTTTCTTCAGCCAATCCTCATGTTCAGGCCCTTCGGAAACCACGTGCCCAACCACTTGATCCAAAATCTTTCCATCCTCAACCTGTCCTTCTTATTCCACTCCGGGTTGTGCTCCAGCCCACAGACTTTCAAATTCTGTATCTCATGCCTTTTAAAATGATGCACTATGTGCCCCTTCCGTGATGTCCCCTTCCTCACCCCGTGCCGGTGCCCCCACATCCTTGTGAGGATTGAGTTCTTGGTTTCCCCCACATACCTTTTGCCACACAAGGAGCACCTGATGAGATTCTTTCGATTAAGGGGAATAGCCTGGTTCATCTTATAGACCCCTGATCGTCCCCCTCTCACCAAGGTGCCCCCTGTCCTCTCCTTGCTCTTCCCGTTGACTGGGCCCAGTTTACTATGCACCAGCATATCACATAGGTTCTTACCCCTCCTATAAGCTGCCACCATCAAATATTGAGCCCCCAGTGCCTCATCCTGGGTTAACCTATTAAAATTCCTCCCAATCCCCCAGGCCAGGCCTCTGGCAGTCCTAGAGAATTGGACCACCAGTGGAAGTATTCTTTTTTGTTGCAAGGTGCGGCCCCCATCCCGCACTACTGCCTCCTCCTTTGCCACGGCCCTCAGGAATCGCCTGGAGTAAACCTCTCCTCCTCAGTGCCCAAAAACAATATCTTAACCACCTCCACCTTCAGCCTTCTTTTTATTTACACTGGTTATTTCAGCCTTCACTATGCCTTTAAAAACGTGCGAATGATGGTGACTGTCCCGGTGAAGCAAAGTGTGTGTGTCAGTGCTCATAAAATATACCCTTGAGTCCAGCCGCCCAGAGTCCTGGAACCCAGGCCCTTTAAAAATGGTTGTGTCCAGGAAATTGATCTCATCCTCCCTTTTTTCCACCTTCACCCGGATGGATGGGTGGTGCTTATTCAGGGTCCCCACAAAGTCATTGAAGCCCTCCTCAGTGTCCTCCCAGATACCCCATATGTCATCCAAATACCTCCAATAATGACTGGGCCTGCTCTTGCATTTCAGGAAAACTGACTCTTCCCAGTCCGCCATGTAAATGTTTGCATATGCAGGGGCAAACCTTTTCCCCATGGCCGTACCCTTCACCTGCAGAAAGTGACGCCCATTGAACCCAAAGTCATTCCTCCTAAGGCTTAACTCCAGCAGCCTTAGAATACTCTGACCCGGCCTACCCCCCTCTGGAAATTTGCATAGGCATTTTGTGACCGCCTCCAGTCCCCTCTCTATCTCTATGTTGGTGTACAGGCTTTCCACATCCATAGAGAAGAGACTGGCGCCAAGACCTATTCTTATTCCCTGTACCTTTTCCAGAAAATCATAAGTGTCTCTAACATAGCTGGCATATCTAGTGGAGAGCGGACCCAGGTGACACAGTCCGTCACTATCGGGAGTGTACTGCACGTACTGCACCTGCTTAGCACTCAAGAAATCCCCCTCCCACAACCGCCCCAGCTCTTCTCTAATCAACCCCACTTACTCAGGAAAAATAGGCTCCTGCAACTCTTTATAAAACTCCTTATCCTCCAACTGCCTCATAGACTCCCTAACATACTGTTCTCAATTCATTATTACAACCATACTCCCCTTATCTGCCGGCTTAATAATCAATGAGTGGCCTGAGTACCTTCAGAGCCTCCCACTCCCCTCTCGACAAGTTACTATTCTCCCGAACCTCCCTCATACCCCTCATAATTTTTTATATCCTTCTCAATTATCCTCCACACCAATTCCCCCACCTGGCATATCTGCGGCTCCCACTCAGACGCACATGTGAAGTGAACCCTCTGCCCTTCCCCTTCCCCTTCCTCCCCCTCAAAAAAGTCGGCCAGCTTCAGCCTCCTATGATATGCTGTAAGGCCTGCCTCCACCTCCAACCTATTCCAGCTGGTCCTCCCCATATCCTTAGGAATAAAGGACAACCCCCTCTGCAAGACTGCCAACTCCATTTTATTAAAAACTCTAGTTCAGGAGAGGTTCACCACGGTCCCCAAGCTTTGGTTGACCGGGTGCCTGTCATCCCAGTCCAGTGGGTAAAATCCTGTTCCATCTTTAAGTGTTCATACGGTAAGGCCTCTAGTGCCCTGCCCATGCTGGTGATGTGTGCGTTTATGCAATTCAGCATGCTGCACTGCTCCTTTGGAAGATGCCTGTTGAACCCAGGTGAAAAAAAAGTACACTTCTATAATGTACTTAAAGTGCTCTATTTCCGTGCACTAATTTTGTACTTAATATACTAAAAATTCGGTAACACTTTATAATAACGTTCAGTTTTAAGTCATTTATGAATTATTAGTTAATGATTAACAAATCATTTACAAAACATGAATAAACATTTATAAATGATTGATAAGTGATATACTAATATTTTATGAATGTTTTATAAATTCAGTTATAAGTCATTTATAAATTATTTGTTAATTATGAACAAATAATTTACAAAACATGGCTATACATTCATAAATGATTAATAAATGATTTGTTAACATTTTATGAATGTTTTATTAGTTCAGTTATGAGACATAAGTTATTAGTTAATGATGAATGAATCATTTACAAAACATTACAATATACGTTCATAAATGAATAACAAGTGTTATGCTAACAATTTACAAATGTGTTGTAAGTTATCTTAATTAAATAAATCAAACATATCATTAGTAGATGGTTTATAAGTTATTAGTCAAGACATTATTTATCACTTATAATAACTGATGTATTTATGACAAAATTGTTTTAGTATCATTATCTCAATAAACAATTGTTAATCATGAACAAATGAAGAACAAACCATTAGTAAATGCTCAGTATATGATTTATTGATGAAGTTGTAAGCTGGTCTGTGTTCAAAAGCACAAACATGCAGGTATGCTAAAGCACTATTTTTAAGAAGAGTAATTTATTTGTTTTGAAGTGGATAAACATTTATAAATGCCTTACAGTCAGGTGATTCCAGTGGATTATATTAAATCCTTTCACTCATCGGCACAGACTTGTGTTCTGTGTGGAGTGTGTGGGGTCTAGTGATGAGGTCATCCTCTGATCCGGATTTACCTTCCACTGAAGCTCACATCAGATGCACAGAGTTAAACACTCCATGTGTGTCAGAGAAGACAGCTGTCTATACCCTCACCAGTCAGCACTTACACTGCAGTACACACTACAAAGTGTTCAACACCTGTTATAGATGATGTGTAAACGCATGGATAAATCATTTACAAAGCTTTCTGCATACCCTATTGTAAAGTGTAAACTATTCATCACTTATAAATGTGTTACATATCATTTGCAGATCTTCTTTATAAATTATGTACAAACTGCAATTTGTAAATTTACCATTTATTTGCCATATGCAAAGTATATCTTTCAGTTACAGGATATAAAAATCAATATGAATCCCGATATTAATATTATATATTTTCATATAAAAATTATAATATTTTTATGCAAGTATATTTTACTATTATATAGATATCTTTGAGCCCCTAACTCACCCCTTATACCTAAACATGACCACTTTTTAGCCACTTCACAAAAATAAAAACGCAATATAGATATATTAACAGTGACTGTTATCTTAGTTGATATACTGTTGTATAAAAAGAATAATTTTAAGCTCCCTACTCCACCCTATAACCTTAAGCATAACCATTTTGACAATATACGTAGTGTAACAGGCAGATAAATGTACATTAGTCACAATAATTTATTTAAAACATTACAAAAAGCAGTATACAGAACAGACAAAACGACGCGTGTGCTACATTACCAGCGAAATGACAGCAAATCATAATTTTGTGTGAGTAACAGAATGAAATTAAAGTGTTAAATCGCTGCAAACATTCCTCCGATCTGCATTTCCATCCTTTCAAGCGTTGCGTTGAATCTAACACAGTAACTTAAATTCGCCATGTCGCAAACACTCTATGGTAGTCGCAAATCATATGTGACAGCCAATAAGGAGTGAGGTTTGACGTCATTGCCGCAAACCTGTGTCGTTTTGTTAGACGCGCCAATTTTAATTTGAAAGTTATGAAACGGCAGATTGATACGATTATTAATGTATAATGGTTATATTACGTTATAAGAATATTTTCCTCACATGATGGCATCGTACGACTTCTGAAGACTTGAAAATAATGCACGAAATAATGGATTACGTTTATTATCATTTTATGGTGCATTTTCATGTTATGGTGAGGAGCTGTTCCATGAAAAACAAGATAAAAATTAAATGATTAAGTGCTGGTTAAACAGATTTTGCTTCAGGCATCTTATTTGGAAGCACTGCAGTCACATGAAGTGGTGTCTGGATGTGGCCTAGTCTTCAGAGCTGATTACGAGAGTCAAACTTACTACTGCAAATGGCTTTAATGATAGTAACTTTGGTGTGCAGTTGAAGGTGCTTGTTTTGAAAGACCTTTCGTCTGAGATTGCCAAAGGTTGCACAGATTAGTTTTATCAGGTTGTGATTGACATTGCAGTCCTCTGATGGGATGCTGCCTAGTTTTTATGGTTAAAGCAGACGTAATGGGTGGTTTTGCTGGACCTCCATTGGCATGCTATATCACCTCCATATTACAAGAGTTGACTGACAGGCAGAGTCTGCTGTAAGTCTTCACAGCAGCAGCAAGGATAGCCTGAAGTCTAGAGCGATCCAACTACTTCTTTCAGGCTTGCCATGATGAAGCTTTGTAACACATTGGAGGAAGATGTGTACCAACACAGACTCTTGTCATGCATTGAATGTACAGTATTATACTACTTTTAAAAACTAATGCCTTTCACTCAACCAAACTGTGTTATATTATGTATGTTGTTTATTTTTTGATGAACTAGAGACTTAAAATGATTGTCAATGTTGTAATCAACATTGTGTAACCTGATGTGTTTTTAAATAAAATGGATCAAGTTAAAAGTAAACAATCAGCAGCTGACCACTGATGCAATATAAACCTGGTGTTTTCCTTTTGTCAATACACAGGTATGATATCTCTTGTGATAAGTGGTCAGAGTCTAATTAACACAAAAATAAGATAATTGGACTCTTGGTGATGTCAACTGTACCTCATGGTTCAATTTAACCTTAAGCCTCCCCTTGAGTGCTACTTAGTGTGTATTTACTGCCAAGTTGTAAGTTTGACCCTTATTATAGTAACAAAAACATAGAGGACCCTTGAGATAGGTCTAGCTAAACAAAGTCCAGTAATGAGTGATGAATTAAACTTTGTGTAACTTTGCCCCCTTATGACAGTAGTTAGGGAACTCTTAGAAAGCTCTATCACCATGACTCTTAAATGTCAGTTAGACCTTATAATAATAATTATAATAAATTAAAAAATGATAACAATTGTAAAAAATGAAAGCAGAAAAAAAAGTTTATTGGCTATTCACCCATGGTGTTTCCCTGTCAAAGGCCAGAGACGCTGGGATAGGCTCCAACATCCCTACGGCCCTACATAGGACAAACAGATTGGATGGATGGATGGAAAAATCACCATATGCACATTTAAAGAGCCTGATCAAATTTAGAATTTTAATTTTGAAATGTTGCCTTTCCACAACTTTTTATATAAGTTGTTTAACTGATAACACCAGTGACAAGAAATCAAGGGACAATGATTTATATTTGAAATATAGAATATTTGTTTATATGTCACCTGCAAAACCTGAAAGTACAAACCTTTCAGCATTGATGGTGCCTTTCCAGATGTGTAAGCTGCCCATGCCACACGCACTCATGCAACCCCCTACCATCAGAGATGCAGGCTTCTGAACTGAGAGCTGATAACAACTTGGGTCGTCCTTGTCCTCTTTAGTCCGGATGACATGGCATCCCAGTTTTCCAAAAAGAACTTAAAATTTTGATTCGTCTGACCACAGAACAGTTTTGCACTTTGCCACAGTCCATTTTAAATGAGCCTTGGCCCAGAGAAAACGGCTGCACTTCTGGATCATGTTTAGATATGGCTTCTTTTTTGACCTATAGAGTTTTAGCCGGCAACGGCGAATGGCACAGTGGATTGTGTTCATCGACAATGTTTTCTGGAAGTATTCCTGAGCCCATGTTGTGATTTCCATTACAGTAGCATTCCTGTATGTGATGCAGTGCCGTCTAAGGCCCGAAGATCACGGGCATCCAGTATGGTTTTCCGGCCTTGACCCTTTCGCACAGAGATTGTTCCAGATTCTCTGAATCTTTGGATGATATTATGCACTGTAGATGATGATAACTTCAAACTCTTTGCAATTTTTCTCTAAGAAACTCCTTTTTGATATTGCTCCACTATTTTTTGCCACACCATTGGGGGAATTGGTGATCCTCTGCCCATCTTGACTTCTGAAAGACACTGCCACTCTGAGAGGCTCTTTTTATACCCAATCTTGTTGCCAATTGACCTAATAAGTTGCAAATTGGTCCTCCAGCTGTTCCTTATTTGTACATTTAACTTTTTCGGCCTCTTATTGCTACCTGTCCCAACTTTTTTGGAATGTGTAGCTCTAATGAAATCCAAAATGAGTCAATATTTGGCATGACATTTCAAAATGTCTCACTTTCAACATTTGATATGTTATCTATATTCTATTGTGAATAAAAAATAATTTTATGAGATTTGTAAATTACTGCATTCCTAATTTATTCACAATTTGTACAGTGTCCCAACTTTTTTGGAATCGTGGTTTATATATTGACGGAATGCTACTTTTTAGTTGCCAACAACAAAAAGGGCCCATATGATGACATCCACTAGAATGGGCAATGCTAACCATCCAAACCTTAAACAACATGTTGTTTTTTGTTGTTGTTGTTGTTGTTGTTGTTGTTTTGTTTAATTTTTTTCCATCTTGTTACATAATTAATTATTTTACAGACTCATGGGAACACGCATGGTTTATTTAGAGACCATGATTTCATTTCAAGCTTTCATTTCACTCAAACATGTGAGAACGAGCAAAGATTTCAGTTCATCAGTGTAATGGGAAGAGCACATGATTAATGCATGAAAGGCCTAAATAATAAGTATAACTTTACATCTAGTTAACTAAAGTTATTTGTGAATTTTCTGCTGTTTATATGATGAAACATTCATTGAACATTTAACTTGTAAAAGTCAGCTGGATTTTTTTTTCTTCACAGCAGCACAGTATAACAAAGAGGCTTTTATTCATATAGTGAAAGTGAAATCACAGAATCACATGATTGTGTGCAATAATAGTATTTTTTATTTATCACTCTCAAATGTATATCTCTAGTTGGTTGTTTAATACAAATGTTTTGCATTCATTATGTTGGAGCATTTCAATCTACTTTGCTTTTGTGGATGGCACTGGACCGTTACTTTGCAATTTGCAAACCTCTTTACTATCACAAATACACGGAAATCCCTAACTTTCTAAAGTTTGTTGTTGTGCCATTAATCAGAAATGGACTCCTGGTAGTCACCATGGTCACTCTGGCTGGAAAATTGTCATTTTGTTCAACAAATGTGATCGATCACTGTTTTTGTGAACACATGGCATTGGTTCAGTTAGCATGTGGAGATATATCTATTAATAACTTGGTTGGACTTTTGACTGCTTTCCTTATACCAACTGCAGATTGCATTCTCATTACTGCTTCCTACATTGTGATTTTTGCCTCTGTGTTTAAATCTGGTAAGGCCCAAATAAAGCCCATAAACACCTGCATTACTCACATCATTGTTATGTTTTTTACTTTGACTTTTGCCCTGATTGCATTCTTGTCATACAGAATAAGAAATAATTTTTCTCCCAGTAGTCGTGTATTTGTGAGCACAATGTACTTACTTTTTCCAAGTTGTTTTAACCCAATTATTTATGGAGTGAGAACAAAAGAAATAAGACAAAGGTTTCTTCAGTTTATTAAAAAGGTATAAAAGTCTGTCCTTTGTAAAGAAATCTAAAAGAGGTAAATATGCAATACTGTGACATTTAAATAAGGATTTGTTGTTTTGTTAAAGCTATAGTTTAAAACGGCTATTATGTAGGCCCTATTTGAAAATATGAGACTGAAAATATGTTAATAATGGACATACTGTAAACAATGATGGTAATTAAGAAGAATGATATCATTGTGCACAATTTTTGTATACAGAAATGGAGGTAATAAAGGCAAGGCAAGGCAAGGCAAGGCAATTTTATTTGTATAGCACATTTCATACACAATGGTAATTCAAAGTGCTTTACATAAAGAATAATAATAAAAATAGAACATAAGGAATAGAAATAACAGTAAAAACAGAGAATTTTACCGCAATATTTAAAATGCTTTAAAAGTCAGAATCAAGATGATAAAATACATTAAAAATGAAATAAAAACAGGAAAAGGAATTTAAAGAATAAAAAGATAATACGTATAAAATAAAGTGCAAACAGTTCGGACATAGCACAGTGCTCAATCAGCAAATGCATAGATAAAAAGATGTGTTTTGAGTCTGGATTTGAATGTGGCTACTGTAGGAGCACACCTGATCTCTTCTGGAAGCTGGTTCCAGCTGCGGCTGGCGTAACAGCTAAAAGCAGACTCTCCCTGCTTTGAGTGAACCCTTGGTATTTTTAAGTGTGTTGATCCTGATGATCTGAGTGATCTGTTAGGTTTATATTCTATGAGCATATCTGCAATGTATTGAGGTCCTAGGCCATTGAGTGATTTATAAACGAGTAACAGTACTTTAAAATCAATTCTAAATGCAACTGGAAGCCAGTGCAAGGACCTGAGGACTGGTGTGATGTGTTCATGTTTTCGGGTTCTGCTCAGTATCCTGGCAGCAGCGTTCTGTACGAGCTGCAGTTGTCTTATGGTCTTTTTGGGAAGGCCAGTGAGGAGCCCATTACAGTAATCCACCCTGCTGGTGATGAAAGCATGAACAAGTTTCTCTAAGTCTTGACTGGAGACAAAGCATCTAATTCTTGCTATATTTTTGAGATGATAATATGCTGATTTAGTTATTGTCTTTACATGGCTACTGAAACTCAGGTCTGACTCCAGAATCACAGCAAGATTCCTGACTTGATTTTTAGTTGTTTGACCCCTAGAGTGAAGGTACGTGTTCACTTTGAGAACTTCGTCTTTGTTTCCAAATGCAATGACTTCAGTTTTGTCTTTGTTTAACTGAAGGAAGTTTAGGCACATCCAATTTTTAATTTCATCAATGCATTGGCACAGGGAGTCAATGGGGCTGTAGTCGTTAGGTGAGAGGGCTAGGTAAATCTGGGTGTCATCTGCATAGCTGTGATATGCAGTTTGGTTCTTTCTCATTATTTGGCTCAGTGGCAGCATATATAGGTTGAACAGGAGGGGTGCAAGTATTGAACCTTGAGGGACTCCGCATGTCATGGATGTCCACTCAGACTTATAGTCACCGATACTCACATAATAACCTCTCCCTTCTAAGTATGACCTGAACCATTTAAGGACCATCCCAGAAAGCCCAACCCAGTTTTCGAGCCTGTCAAGAAGAATGTTGTGATCAACAGTGTCAAACGCAGCACTGAGGTCAAGTAAAACCAGCACTGATAATTTACCTGAATCTGTGTTTAGGCGAATATCATTTATTATCTTTATGAGTGCTGTCTCTGTGCTGTGATGCGGTCGGAAACCAGATTGAAAGTTGTCAAAGTATCCATTCAAGCTTAAGAACTTGTTCAGCTGATTGAAAACAACTTTTTCAATGATCTTGCCTATGAAAGGAAGATTTGAGATTGGCCTGTAGTTGCTCAATATGGTGTTATCCAGATTGCTCTTTTTCAGGAGGGGCTTAACAACTGCAGTTTTCAGGGATTTTGGAAAAGTCCCAGAGAGAAGTGAGGCATTTACCACTTCTAGGAGATCTGCTTCTAAACAGTTAAACACTCTTTTGAAAAAAGATGTGGGAAGTGTGTCAAGGGCGCAGGTTGATGTTTTAAGGTGCTGTACTGTTTCTTCCAAAATTTTACCATCAATTGCTTCGAAATCAGACATAATAGCTACTTTCTGAGGTTGTGATCTGATCTGTTTTACCCCAGTGCAGCTCAAGGATGTGCTGATCGCCTTTCTGATATTATTAATTTTCTCAGAGAAGAAGGAAGCAAACTCACAACATTTGCTGTCTGAGAGCATTTCACTAGGAATCTGACTTGGGGGGTTTGTTAGTCTCTCTACAGTAGCAAAAAGAGTGCGGGTGTTGTTTAAGTTTCTGTTTATTATATTTGAGAAGAAGGTCTGTCTAGCTTTGCCTAATTCCACATTGAAAGCATGAAGAATATCTTTATAGATGTTATAATGAATTTCAAGTTTTGTCTTTCGCCACATGCGCTCAGCTTTTCTGCATTGTCTTTTCATATTTTGCACTGCTGTTGAGTTTCTCCACGGTGCTTTTTGTCTGCCACTTTTCTTCCTGACTTTCACAGGAGCAATGTTATCAATAACATTCTGTACTTTTGAGTTAAAAGAATCAAGGAGAAAATCAACAGAGTCTGCAGATATGCTTGGTGTTAAAGATATAGCCTTCATAAACAGTGCACTAGTATTCTCATTTAAGCATCGCTTTTTGCCCGAGACAGATCTAGCTTCAACAGTCGGACAGATCAATATTTCAAAGAAAATACAGAAATGATCAGATAGCACTACATCCTTAATGACAATGGATGAAATGTTTAGACCCTTACTAATAATTAAATCTAGAGTGTGTCCACGATTGTGTGTAGGTCCATGTACATGCTGAGTCAGATCAAAAGTATTCAGAACAGTTATGATTTCTTTTGCCATATTGGATTCTGCATTGTCTATGTGGATGTTAAAGTCCCCAGTAATAACAAAACAGTCAAACTCTGAGGAAATTGCTGATAACAGTTCTGTAAAATCCTCCACAAAGGCTGGAGAGTATTTTGGAGGCCTGTAAATAACTATAAGTAGAATGCGAGAAGCACCTTTTAACACAATACCTAAATATTCGAAAGACAAGTAATCCCCAAATGACACTTGCTTGCATTGATAGACATCTTTAAATAGAGCAGCAACACCTCCACCTCTCCTAACAGCTCTGCAGACACTCATAAAAGTAAAGTTAGGAGGGGCTGTTTCATTCAGGATTGTTGCACTGCAGCTGTCTTCAAGCCATGTTTCATTTAGAAGCATAAAATCTAGGTTGTTTGTGGTTATTAAATCATTGACTAGAAGTGATTTATTTTTAAGTGAGCGGATGTTTAAAAGTGCTAACTTAACAGTCTTACTTTCTGTCTCTACAGTAATCTTAGTTTGACGTGTAATAGGTAGCAGATTAAATGGGTTTGCCAAACGGTTTGAAAAGGCCTTAGGCTTTCTATAACGTAATAAAACAGAAATAGAGAAAGCTACAGGCACACTGGGTTCCCGCTTGTTCTGTAAACAATTGATAAAGTCACTGTTATCGTAGCGGGGACCCGACACACATCACTGAGAGCTGTTATCGGTTGTTTTTGATTCACCTAGAACAGATGGAGGAGGGTGAGGGCCCTGGCGTTGTGGCAGGGGCCGAAGAGCTCTCACAGGAGGAGGGGGTGGCCGAGCTGGGCCCACAGGCTTTGGTGGTTTCGGGGCTTGACGCTTTTTTGTTGATATCTGGGGGCTCGCAGCAAAAGAGTGGGAGAGTTTGGTTCCAGCATACACCAGTTCCTCCATTTTCTCTGAAAAGCACAGAAGAGGGGATGCTGGAGAGAGGGATAACGTGTCCGGTGAGAGGGGCTGTTGCTCTGGTGTTACCGGAGGCTGTAATATGCTGTCCTGGCTTCCCTGGCTGTTTTCCCAAAAGTCGTCCTTGGGTGCTGAATCTTGGAGCAGTTCTAACACGTCACTGTCTCTCGGTGAGCTCTGTGGGCAGGGCTCAGTTAGGATTGTGTTCGTGAGCAGTGGTTGTTGTGGCTGCGTGGTGTTATCATTGACCTTGTGGGAAGTGTCAACCGCATGTCCATTCAGCTGCTGAAGTGAAGTCCTGTGGTCAGTTGTACTCTGTCCAGGTGTGTTTGTGCCATTCAGGTTGAGTGGATTTGCACACACTGCTGAAGGATGATGGAGGCAGAAGTAGATATTGTCCTTTAGCACTCTTGAGCCCAGTTTATTTGGGTGCAGGCCATCATGAGTGAACAATTGTCTCTGACTCCAGAACAGATTGAAGTTGTCGATGAAGTTCAGTCCTTTTAAGTTGCAGGTTTTTTGCAGCCATGTGTTAAGTCCAAGCAACCGTGTGAATCTATTTGTTCCTCTTGCTGGGAGTGGTCCACTGATGAACAACTGAACTTTTAGTCTTTTAAGCATTTCAAAAAGTTCATTGAAATACCTCTTAAGGAGTTCTGACTGCTCCTTCCGAATATCATTCTTCCCCACATGAATGATTAGTCGATTTGCAGTCTTATATTTCATCAGAATGCTCTTAAGTTCCCTGTTTACATCAGAAACTGTTGCTTGTGGAAGGCAGCATGTAGTTGTATCCCTGCTGCTAATGTTTCTGATAATAGAGTCACCCACTATCAGAGTCCTGGGCTCGGCTGCTCTAAGAGCTGAGTGCCGCTGACTGTTCAACCTTGAGCGGCAGTTAGCATCGGTGTTAGCTGCTGGCTGATTTGATCGGTGTCCGATCATGTTTGGGGATTCCTCACCCACATTCATCAAGTCTGGAGATTCCTCACCCACATTCATTAACACTTCAAATCTGTTCTCCAGATGTATTGGCGGTGGTAGGGAGCTAGTGTTTGGGGTAGAGGATGCTACTGCATTAATATGTGATACTCGTGACAATCTAATGTCTCGAGTGCCTTTGGGTCTCGCTCCCTGTGTGTGCCATCGATTAATGTGCTGATCAGTTCCGGCACTCAGTACGGTCTGTTTAGGGGCATTAGATTCATGGGACTCACCGGCTTTGTGCTGAGGACGTCCATGACGAAGCTCTGTTTTGTGTTCCTTCTGGTTTGGTAGTCCCGCAAGTAACTTTGTTTCAAGAACTGCAATCCTTTGTAGAAGTCTGTGGCAGTTTGTGCAGCAGATAGATTCTTCAACCAGAAGAGGCATATTATTTCGTGAGGCATATTTTTTTTTTCGTGCTTACTGATAAAGAAAAAAAAAAGAAGAAAACAACAATAATACACAGCATTCTCCATTAGCTACAATTGTTCTCGTTCCTGCTCAAAAAAAACCCTACAAAATACAAAATAGAAGAACATCCTTTTACTCCATTTATCCTACTCTCCTTTTTATAGAAATACAACCAACTGCCTGTATATTTTCTATTCGTGCTTACTGATATATATACACCTTTAAAAGAAACCAATTTCTATGGAGCAAACAAAACTTTAAAAAATATTGAAACTCTTTTTCATCACTGAAAATTCTAGGGGCACGTTTTTTGCATGTCATGTCTACACCATAAAAGAAATCTTGTAAAATGTACTCTAATATAATACAATATTTGAAATATGGATATTTGTTTATATGCCACTTGCAAAAAGTATATTGTCAGAATGCTATTTTTTTAGTAGCCAAAAAACAAAAAGGGCCCATATGGTGACATCCACTAGAATGGGCAATGCTAACCATCCAAACCTTGAACAACACGAACAACACGTTTTTTTTGTTGTTTTGTTTTTTTTCATCTTGTTACATAATTAATTATTTTACAGACTCATGGGAACACGCATGGTGTATTTAGAGACCATGATTTCATTTCAAGATTTCATTTCACTCAAACATGTAAGAACGAGCATTATCATAGTAAAACAAATGAGCAAAGATTTCAGTTCATCAATGTAATGGGAAGAGCACATGTTAATGCATGAAAGGCCTAAATAATAAGTATAACTTTACATCTAGTTTACTACAGTTATTTGTGAATTTTTTGCTGTTTATATGATGAAACATTCATTGAACATTTAACTTGTAAAAGTCAGCTGGATTTTTTTTCTTCACAACAGCACAGTATAACAAAGAGGCTTTTATTCATATAGTGAAAGTGAAATCACAGAATCACATGATTGTGTGCAATAATAGTATTTTTTTATTTATCACTCTCAAATGTAGCATAGCCTACTATACATACATGGAAAAATGTTTGTTATCTTTAGGCTTTAATCCTTATTTACCAAAACCCTGTTTGTAAAGGGATTGAACAGCATGAAGAATCTTTCTGCACCAAATATTTCATTCACAGACTTCATGTTAAATGGTTTTTATAGCCTAGGGGAATGGAGGCCCTTTTTATTTATTCCTTTCTTTCTGATGTTTTTATTGGCTATCACAGCAAATTCTATTCTCATATATTTAATTATATCTCAAAAGTCTCTGCATTCTCCTATGTATGTACTAATAGGTGTTATGGCAGTGTTAGACTTGATCGGGCCTATATCTTCTGTACCCAGCATGCTTCTTAGCTTGTTATTTAACTGGAGTGGGATATCTCTAGTTGGTTGTTTAATACAAATGTTTTGCATTCATTATGTTGGATCATTTCAGTCCACTTTGCTTTTGTGGATGGCACTGGACCGTTACTTTGCAATTTGCAAACCTCTTTACTATCACAAATACATGGAAATTCCTAACTTTCTAAAGTATGTTGTTGTGCCATTAATCAGAAATGGAATCCTGAATGTCACCATAGTCTCTCTGGCTGGAAAATTGTCATTTTGTTCAACAAATGTTATCGATCACTGTTTTTGTGAACACATGGCATTGGTTCAGTTAGCATGTGGAGATATATCAATTAATAACTTGGTTGGACTTTTGTCTACTTTCCTTATACCAACTGCAGATTTTATTATCATTACTGCTTCCTACATTGTGATTTTTGCCTCTGTGTTTAAATCTGGTAAGGCCCAAATAAAGGCCATAAACACCTGCATTACTCACATCATTGTTATGTTATTTACTTTGATTTTTGCCCTGATTGCATTCTTGTCATACAGAGCAAAAAATAATAATTTTTCTCCCAATAGTCGTGTATTTGTGAGCGCAATGTACTTACTTTTTCCAAGTTGTTTTAACCCAATTATTTATGGAGTGAGAACAAAAGAAATAAGACAAAGGTTTCTTCAGTTTATTAGAAAGGTATAAGTCTGTCCTTTGTACAGAAATCTAAAAGAAGTAAATATGCAATAATGTGCCATTTAAATAAGGATTTGTTGTTTTGTTAAAGCTATAGTTTAAAACGCTTATTATGTAGGCCATATTTGAAAATATGAGACTGAAAATATGTTAATAATGGACATACTGTAAACAATGATGGTAATTTAGAAGAATGATATCATTGTGCACAATTTTTGTATACACAAATGGAGTTAATAAAGCAAAAAATAAATAAATAAATAAATACACAGCATTCTCCATCAGCTACAATTGTTCTCGTGCCTGCTCAAAAAAAACCTACAAAATAGAAGAACATCCTTTTACTCCATTTATACTACTCTCCTTGTAAGAGAAATACAACCAATTGCCTATATATGTTCTATTCGTGCTTACTGATGTGTGATATATATATATTATAAAGAATTTCTATGGAGCAAACAAATTATTTACTTCTCCAGCAGTACTGATTGCTACCAGGAGAGGGAGACAACAATGTATTGAGGAAATTGAAGAAAGAAATAACATGAACTTGCATATCTTTTTTAATACTACTTTATTATTTCACTTAACACTTATGTTTTATTATTATTATTAATATATACCAGAAATATGCTTTCTAGCAAAGCACTGGCCATGGCAATCATTATCCAAAACAATTTCCTAATGTGTTATTTCGTATAATGCCCTCTGTCATTATTTTTTATTTTTTATTTTTAATATAATTTCTTTAAACACTACATTTTTGGATTTTTAATAATATTTTTCTGATAACATTTCAAAAATTCTATTCTATTTTATGCTTGTGCTTAGATGCTTAAATATAATTTAACTCATAAACTCAAATGTAGTGTTGGAGTGCTCATTGCCACCCACTCCAGCTAGTGGTGGCCTTGGAAAGTTTACATAACTCACAAAAATACAAACAAACACAATAAACAAACAATAGCAACCCACAGGGCTAAGACTCCCCACGTAGGAGTTATCACCAAAATGATTTATCCAAAAAATTTAGACAAAAAAGTTCCACCACCACAGGAAGACAAGAGATCATTCCACACATGGGACCCCAGCTCATGAAATAAATCACAAATAAGTACATAGATGATCAAGACTTAAATGATTCACAATTAGATAGTTGGGTTCATAGAGCTCACAATCAACAAAGCATACAGTGCTCAGCATAAATAAGTACACCTCCTTTGAAAAGTAACATTTTAAACAATCTCAAAGAACACAAAAACAAGTTTTATATAACATCTGTTTAACTTATAACATGAAAGTAAGATTTCCCGAGCTTCCCGAGGAGCTACGCGGTGGAGAACTTCGCACAACAGTTCTCCGCCGCACAGAAGCAGGCTGAGGCTATCAAACACGTCATGCCCCGGCGGTCCGCTGCTGCCTCCACCCTACTGCCGGTGGCTCAGCCTCAGTCCGCTCATCGCCGAGGGCACCCACCCGCGTCGTCCTCCGCCCCTGCTAAGTCGGCAAAGCAGCAGCCAATATGTTCCCAAAGTTCCTACAATTCCCTTCAGAGATCAGGTAGTGAACCTGCAAGCACTGCTTTCGGAGGTGGCAGACCCAGCCCTAGCTTTGCTCTGTCCCGTCCGCGCTCTGCGTGTGTACATAGACAGAATACGAAGCTGTAGGACCTCAGACCAGCTCTTTGTCTGTTATGAAGGCCAGCAGAAGGGAAAGGCTGTCTCCAAGCAGAGAATGGCCTACTGGATAGTGGATGCCATCACTCTGGCGTACGACTCCCAGGGCGTGCCTCGCCCGATTGGGTCAGATATCTGTAGAGCTGCAGGCTGTGCGACACCTAACACGTTCGCTAGGTTCTATAGCCTACGTGTAGAGCCGGTATCTTCCCGTGTACTCGCTTCTACTAGCCAGTAGATGCGTTGAACCCGCTCTAAGTGTCGGCTTGCAATGCCACTCCCGCCCCCTGGGCCGGATACGTGCATCTTTGACTCCAGTCGCGTTCCCCGCTTGGTGAACCCTGTCGAGTTCCTCCGCCTCCCCCTTCAGCTCGGACATTGCGGAGTGTCTGATGCCAGGCCAACATCCGTCTCTGACGTTGTCTGTTGGCTGGGTTCCAATATGTGTAATTGTCCACGGTCTAAAACTCCCTATGGTGAGCCTGTGTCTTTCCCTTAGCAGAGCCAGCTCTGCTGTCACCTGTCAGATGAGTCTCCCCCTACCCAGGTGGAGCCATCCCAGGGACTCCATATGCGTACTGCCCCACGGGCCAGTCCATATGTGTACTCTCCACGTAAACTCCTCCCCATAGGGTAGGTTGTGGCCTCCGCAGCGTCCCCTACGGGTTCGCTTCCCCAGTGTAGTCTAGTTCACTTAGTGGGTATTTCGGTAATAGCAGTAGACTCTCTTGGCGTAAGCTCGCCCCCTTCACCGTCCCAGTTGGTGTGACGGGTGGCTAGAGCTTGAGCTGGGCACTGGAAGGGGTTTCGTAACTGTGGCGCTTTATTGGGGATCCCAATTCGTCGGTCACTACTGACGTACGTTGAACGTGACCGACTGAAAGGGAATGTCTCGGTATGTATGTAGCCCTCGTTCCCTGAAGGAGGGAACAGAGACATATGTCCTGTCGCCACAGGTTCTGTACCCTCGCTGCAGTGCGGACACCAGTTGTCTCCTCAGCAAAAAACAGAGTGCGGTTGCATCTGCTTCCTATTTATATACACCTGTCGGAGGCGGTGCGCATTATGCAAATATCGCACGCCAATTTCATTGGCCTGTTTTAGTTTACTCGAAGCTGATAGGGCTCTCTAGCGATATCCCAATTCGTCGGTCACTACTGACGTACGTCTCCGTTCCCTCCTTCAGGGAACGAGGGTTACATATGTAACCGAGACGTTATCTAAAGAAGTAGAAAGCCAAACTGGGGTGACTATTTCCCGTGACAATACGCCGTTCACTGCAGAGGAATGGCATGCATGGGTGCCATCCACGAAAGAAGCCTCTCCTAAAGCCCAGGCACAAAAGAGCCCGTCTAGATTTTGCTAGGGCCCATGCTGACAAAGATGAAGACTACTAGGACTCTATACTCTGGAGTAATGAGACCAAGATAAATGTTTTTTGGTGGCTTCAAAACTGTATTGCGTCACAAAGGTGAGGAATACAAAGAAAAATCCATGGTGCCTACAGTGAAACATGGTGGTGGCAGTGTCCTTATGTGGGGCTCCATGAGTGCTGCTAGTGTCGGGGAGCTGCATTTCATTGATGGCATCATGAATTCACAGATGTACTGCTCTATACTGAAAGAGAAGATGCTACCATCACTCTGTGCCCTTGGTCGTCGTGCACTTTTCCAACATGATAATGATCCTAAACACACATCTAAGGATACTGTTGGATTTCTGAAGAAGAAGAGGGTGAAAGTGATTCACTGGCTCCTGATCTGAACCCAATCGAACACCTATGGGGAATTCTAAAGAGACAAGTTGTGACACTGGCACATAAAAGACATGTTTTACCGCTCTATTACAATGATTTTAATTGGTTTACATGTTTTTTTGCCCATTTTATCTATTTTAATGTGTATAATAATAATAATAATAATACCTAGAATGTACATTTCCTGAAGAAAATGTGAATGTTGCTTGCAGTGGCAAAACTCTGCACTCGGTTGCTAGGGTGTTGCTAGGCAGTTGCTAAGGTTCTTGGGGTGATTGCTACTGTGTTGCTAGGCAGTTACTAAGGTGTTCTGGGTGGTACCTAGGCATTTGATATGGTAACTTGGGTGGTTGCTATGATGTTACTAGGTGGTTGGTAGTTGTCACAGGTGGTTACTATGGAGTTTTTATAGAGTTCTTGGCATGTTCTTAGCCCACTTTAGCACTTAGCTAATCACTATTAGCATGTAGCTATTCACTGCTAGCATTTGCAGCATGTTGGAAGTTCAGTTTGCTAGCATGAGTTAAAAGAGCCAACCACCATGTCTACTCTGATGCAGAGATATAGGTCTTGCTAAACGGTTGCTAGGGTACGTTGTTTGGTTGCCAGGGAGTGGCTTGGCATCTGCCAGTGATGATACACCAAAGGCTGCTTGCCAATATAGGCCAACCACCATGTCTCTATGATGCTATGATGCAGAGATATAGGCCCTTGCTAAACGGTTGCTAGGGTACTTTGTTTGGTTGTTAGAGAGTGGCTTGGCATCTGCCAGTGATAATACACCAAAGGCTGCTTGCCAATATAAGCCAACCACCATGTCTCTACAATGCTCTGATGCAGAGATATAGGTCTTGCTAAACGGTTGCTAGGGTTCTTTGTTTGGTTGCTAGGGAGTGGCTTGGCATCTGCCAGTGATGATACACCAAAGGCTTCTTGCCAATATAAGCCAACCCCCATGTCTCTATGATGTTCTGATGCAGAGATATAGATCTTGCAAAATAGTTGCTAGGGTACACTGTTTGGTTGCTAGGGTGTGGCTTGGCAGCTGCCAATGATGATACTCCAAAGACTGTTTGCCAGTATGAATGATATAAACCAACCCCCATGCCGCTATGATATTCAGATTTGAAGAAATCACTCTTTGGATTTGGGTTGCTAGGGTGCTCTAAATGGTTGCTAGGGTGTGGCTATGAAGTGTTGAAGATGATTCGTGATTGGCCATTTGCTGCCCCGAGTCAAACGAGCCCACCCTCATGTTTCTATGACACTTTTATCCAAAGATATTCCTTTGATCTTTTTCAGTGGAAGTCTATGGAACTTGTTGCTATGGTGCTCTATATGGTTGCTAGGGCGTGACATGATAGCTTCACAATGTTCCTGAGAGACTGATTGGTCATATGAGTGAAATGAGCCCATCCCCTTGTCTCTATGACATTGTGATCCAGAGTTATGTTCCATAAAAAATCCCTATGTAATTTCCCATAGTAGGAAAAACACACTGTTTCATGGGCATGGCTTCACCAAAGTATGTCTATGGGGCAAATTTGGGCAGCTCTTGCACCCCAGGGGTACCACTCACACCCCATTTTGAGGTATGGTCTGACAGAGCATGCCAGCCTCTTCAAACATGTTAACCCACATGTTTCTACAAAATCCTCGCTCAGAGCTATGACTTGTCAAAGTTTGTCGCAAAGTCTATGGGATTTTTCGCCCGATTTTTCGACCGCCAGGCGAACATCGTACACCCGATCACTTATAAAAGTCATAGCACACCATTCCACAATAATCCACACTATTTGACACCTCATTCATGGGTCTATGACAAACGGTGCAGG
Source organism: Megalobrama amblycephala (assembly GCF_018812025.1). Taxonomy (NCBI): domain Eukaryota; kingdom Metazoa; phylum Chordata; class Actinopteri; order Cypriniformes; family Xenocyprididae; genus Megalobrama; species Megalobrama amblycephala. The sequence continues at coordinate 4,262,548 of NC_063059.1, read as the reverse complement.
AAGAGTTACGCGCCAAAGTTTTGTGTGGAAGAAGAATAATAAGTATGTGAGAACAATAATGATGCTTTGCCTTTGGCAAGCAGGCCCAAACGGCCTGTCCTGATTATAGGGGATTCTAATATGGGAAGGCTGCCAGCAATCTTCGATGATAAGGTACAGGTGGAGTGCTATCCTGGGGCGCATTGGTTCCATGCCTATGAGATACTCAGGAACAGGACCCCTACCACGGACTGTGTCACGGCGGTGATTTTGTGACACTGCCACAGTAAAGTCCTGCATGATGCTCACTTAAGCAAAAAAGTCTTTGCTTATGTATACGTACTACATCTGTATATTTATAGTTTTTTTCTTAATTTGTGTTGATTTTGAACATTTACACATGCATTTTTTGAGGAGGACTTTTGTTGGCCTCCTAAGGACTCTTATTATGGTGGGCCAACCAATAAGGAAGAAATGGCGGCCATTTTAAAAAGGACGTTTTTTTGTGTTTGGTGAGGTGCTTGTTTTTGGTTAACCTGGCTCGATGTAATTGTCCAAAGTGATCTCTGGGAAGAGACATTTGTATATTAGACTTTGGAGCCTTTTCATATGGGCAAACTCTGGTCTGGGATATACGTTTTGGACTATACTCTGGGGACTTTATACAGCTGGAGGATAACGTCTCAGGTTATGACTATAACCATAGTTCCCTGAGAGAGGGAACGAGACACTGCGTCCCGAAGGGGGCGCTATGGGAACGCCCCCTTCGGGACGCAGTGCGAGTTCCCTCGAAAGGGAACGTCTCAGGTTATGACTATAACCATAGTTCCCTGAGAGAGGGAACGAGACACTGCGTCCCGAAGGGGGCGTTCCCATAGCGCCCCCTTCGGGACGCAGTGCGAGTTCCCTCGAAAGGGAACCTGTTTTTTGTCACGCCGGCGATACCACCTCGCTTTTTTTCTTACCAGTATGAAAGAGACTCAAAATACTCTGTCAATGTTGCACATACAATTAAGAGTTATGCACCATTTTAATCTGTTGAATATCTTCTTTTAGTTGTGTACACTCAGAGTAAAAACAAAATGTTGTGCTTTTTGCAAAATAAAGAAACCTAACATGATGCGAGATCTCTCGTCTTCCTCTGAACAAAGTCCAATCTGATAGTTCTCAGAAAATGAACTGTAACTTAGTGAATACTAATCACAAAAAAATGAGACTTATGTCTAAAGAAACGTTGAAATGTCAGGTTTTAAATCGTTTAAGTCAAATCAAAAATAAAAATTCTGTGTTTATGTAATCTGTACGAAAAGAGACACATGTCAGACTCCCGTGATTCAGCTCATTATCCGCAAATGCGGCCGTGCCCACGGAACGAGCGCTATTCAGACGCAAATTCTGAGGCAATACATGGATACTTCGTCTCAATCGTGTATTTATTGTCTTGAAAAGTGTTTATCTGTTTGTTAAAGCCATAGTTACCGACCTCTGGAAGCCTTTGTTAGTTACTGGAATTTCCTGTTCTTCTTTAGATTTATTTGTGGACTAAATGTGTACAGAGTGCCCTCCGGCTGCAAGTATGAATTGAAAACACCAGCGCTCAGTGATGACAATAAATATTAAATAAATATTACTCCTCTGTATAAAAAATTGACAAACATATGAGAATCCATCAATATTTCTCCAAATGTGCATGCTTTTAAGCTATATGCTTAAAAAGCCTATATGAAATGCCATAGAGGTAACATGAATTTTCAGACACTTTGCATCAAAGAAATACATTATATTTTAAAGTATATAATAGAATACCATTATTTTAAATTGTAATAATATTTCACAGTATTGTTGTTTTTTCTGTATGTTTGATATACACCATGATGAGCTTGAGACATGATCACAGAGGGTTTTTTCACAGCCTACCTGACAGAAAGGCCTCATTATTATGCAAGTCATTACAGCTCATTATGCGATTCTTTTGTCTTCTCAGGTGTAAATGACCCATTATTCATGATGATTCATGCCTCCATGCATACTGTGTTTCTTGACAAAAAGTGTCTTACAAAAACTAAATCAATATATTGTTTTATATGAACAAGTAGGCAGGATAATTTTTAGATAATTTTGAAGCAAAAACTCTAGTCTACAACCTCCAATACACAGAAGTCTTATGAACACAGATTTAATATATATATTTTTTGGCTTTATTTCAGTGACTTAAGTTTTTTGTTTTTTCAATAACCACACATAAACGTTATTCCTTTAAAAACACAAACATGTACATACATGTTCCTCACATATTATTGTAGCCTAGATTGTGCTGAATACAGTGTAATGACATGTTTTCCATTAATATGTTTATGAACAACTGAAAAAAACACAAATGTCAGGGCATGTCAAAACTTCTCCAGGGCTCCGAAAATCCTCAGACCCCAGAGGGTTAAATTACCTACTTACCCCAAAGCAGAAAAGGACTGTTGAGTATCATCTTTATTATTACTTTTTTTGCTTGGAAGTAGAGGTGGGCGATATATCGTTTAGACTATAATATCCAAATTGTTGTCTGGATGAAATGCACAATTGGGATATCATATATTTCATAATTTGTACAATCTGACCCCCCAAACATGAAAAGAGCTGAAGGAAGTTAAAGAGAAAACAAATAACGCACACTATAACCTTCTAAACAATTATATGTAGCGATTTTAATAATGTAGGGTTTTTTTTGACTGTATTTTGTTTGTTTGTTTTTTTTGTACAAAATCACGATCGTTCCTCAATTGCACGAGAGTAAGCTGCTACTAATTTGCAATACAACTACAGAGTTCTTACCTGTGTGTTATGACGTTTCTTAGGTTGAAGCAACAATCCAAAAACATAAAGAGTAAAGCCGATGTATGATTAATAAAATAGCTGCTAGAAAAGCAAAATATGCATTGTTTGCGGAAAACTGAAGTCTGAAGTTAAAAAGTTTTTCTTAAAAGTCTGTGGCGTCCTTAAATGGTGAGCTTCGTGATTGCATCATTAGAAAATTGCGTTGTATAATGATGAATCCAAAAGATGGAATACATTTTCCCAAGAGATCCACCGGAATAGCCTCCGAACACGAACAGGGCTTCTTTTAACTTTTAGAAAAAACTTTCCACAACCAACCTCTTCCATCATCTCCGTACCACGCACAAAACACAGTTTGAAGAGTATGAAAGGCTTTGTGCTGAACAAAACAGCACTGCTGCTACAAACACGGTACAAAAAAAAAACAGACACAACAGACCTTGGCAGAAACATTCACAAAGAAAACACCATATTACAAAAAAAGCGAAAAGTGGAAAATGATTACAAACTCTGTAACAAGTTTTATTGCAAGGTCTATGTTGCCAATTCAATCAGTCGAGAAGGATGGGTTTCAAGAAATGTTACAGACTTTAGATCCCAGATATAATCTGCCTTCAAGGAGATATTTCAGTGAAACAGCTCTACCAAAACTGTACGAGTCTCGTCAACAAACGCTGTCCCATAAATTGCAGAAGGTCACCGATTATGCCACAACCTCCGATCTGTGGTCCAGTAGAACCTCGGAGCCGTACCTATTTCTGACAATACATTTTGTCGATGAAGAATGGCAACTACAGAGCTTTTGCCTTCAGACATCTTACTTCCCAGAGGACCACACCGGTGAACTTATTGCTCAAGGACTAAAAGATGCCCTGTCCTCATGGTCTTTGGACGATGAACGTATGGTTTGCATGACCACTGACAGCGGGGCTAATGTGGTCAGTGCTCTGAGGATCAACAACTGGCAGCGACTTCCATGATTTGGCCACAGACTTCACATTGCCATTGCCAAGTATTTAAATTTGAAATGGATTATAACCAATTATTGATATTTGAGTTAAATTTTATTGTTGTTGAGATGTATAATAATATAATATTTATATAATATATTTATATAATTATTTTTATATTATATTATATTTATATATTTATAGATTCTATTTATAATGTAATGCTAATTGATATTAACGTTATCATTGTGCAAAATACTATAAAATAATATATTTTCAATCAAATGTTTTTATCCGAAGCCAAATCAGATCACAGAAGGTTATTTAAAACACTCAACTTGCTTTATAAAGTAAGTTTGAAGCAAAAACATGGTTTTAATCTCATAAATTGTTGTGTATTGATGTGTGCTAAGCTAACATGCTACCTAGCCCTCAGATGTATCTGCCACCTAAGTTAGCTGTAATTTTTATATTAAAAAAAAAATAATAGCGATGTTTACTGAAATGTTTCTTTTTTAGTTTTCAGTTGATACAGTTTCAACTGTGAAGCGAGCACTTTGACAAAAGAAATTAGGGATTATAACAGTGTGAATTGCCATTATTGCCATATCTTCAAAAACTTTGAAGATTTTTATAACTATTTTTTTCATTATGGCAATAATTTATTCTAAATTTACAACAAACTGCAAAGTGTCAGCTTTCAAATGAGATCATACTTGTGCTTTTAGTACCAAGGGTTCATGAACTGTATCTGTTTTAGTTTGGGTATGCCATTTCTGTGGATTTTTCAAAAGTGGGTTTGAAGCTTAGAAGGTTAAAAATATAAAAGAGCAATAAAGACTTTATTGAATAATATTTTATTATTTTAAAAAAGTTAAGTGTTTTTGTTTTTTCCCCCGCAGAGCGGAGCATGCAAGATCCCCGCATTGACAGAGCCTTAGGAGTCTGCAAAAAAGTTGTGGCAGCTTTTTCCAACAGCTGGAAGAAAAAAAAAAAAAAAAGCTCTGGCAAAAGTACAAGAACAGATGAATCTTCCCCAACATGCACTCATAACTGGGGCTCAAGGCAACGGATGGTTGAAAGGATTTTGGAGCAGCACAAGGCCATACAACAAGTACTGTCTGAAGACAAAAAACACAGGCACCTGATTCCTACATGGCAAGATGTTGAAGTTTTGGAATCAATCAACGAAGCACTTGGCCCCTTGTTGGAATTCACAGATGCTCTGTCCGGTGAACAACAGGTCACAGTTTCTTACGTTACACCTGTACTGTCCTTGTTCAACAATGATGTCCTGGCAGTTCAGTCAGATGATACAGACTTGACCAAAGACATCAAACGATCCATTCTGACATACCTGAACAGCAAATTTGCAGGAGACAACATGGTGGAGCTGCTAGGGATGGCATCTACACTTGACCCTCGATTCAAACATCGTTACAATTAGGATGAGCAAATCCTGGCCATTGAGAGTGCGCTTAAAGCTGAGCTTATGGCCCTGGGAAATGAGGAGGACAAGCCAGCTGCAACAGAGGTGGCAGCATCTCATTCCACTACAGCAGTACCTGAGGAAGAAGGCACCAGTGACAGTGAGACACTGCCTGCAAAAAAGACAAAGAAATCTTTTGGAAGTTATTTTAAAAAAAGACAGCAAGCCAACAGGGTAGAGGAGTCTCTCCAAAGTGCAGTTGAAAAGGAAATGCAGAGCTACCTCATGATACCGGAGATAGACAGTGACACAGATCCATTAAGCTGGTGGAAAACTCAAGGTAAATTTCCATAGAATTGGGAAATTAGCCAGGAAGTATCTGTGCATCCCTGCTTCAAGCAGCCCTTCAGAGAGGGCATTCAGCACAGGTGGGAATGTAGTTACATGTCAGAGAGCTTCTCTGAAGCCAGAGGTGGGGGGGCGCTACTGAGCAATGGAGGAGTGAGACGTGTTTTACATAGCTCTGGTAACTTTTCTTTTATTAATACACTAAACACCTGTATATCCGACTAAAAGTGCTTTGGAGTGACATAAGAAGATACAAGCAAGTGGGAAACTAAACATAAAAGGAGAGAACAATGTCAAAAAAGGGAAAATCCAAAAAGAACGACCAACAAGAATTAGGCCTTGATCAAACCTCGGACTTAACTGAGGCGGTGGAACCCGACCAACTGAGTGAGGAGGCGGACCCACCAAACCGAGTTGTATTGGCCACTATTGCGGCGCTGCAAAATGAAATTACCCAGATTAAGGATGACATATGCGCCACTATCGATGCCCGTATAGAGACGGTGTATACTGTGCTGAGAGGTGAACTGGCTACAGCTAAAGAAGAACTGCAGTCCTCCATTACGATCTTGGAGAAAACCGCGACCTCGCATGCTAACACTATTGGAGAGATAGAGAAGTACGCTTCACACAGTACGCTTCACGGACAATGTCACTGCACTTCAACATCAAGTCACCCGCCTGAGTTCTGAAGTGGAAAAACTAACTGAGAAATGCGAAGACCTAGAAGGGTGCTCGAGGAGACACAATATCCAGATCATCGGAGTCCCTGAGGGAACCGAAGGACCCAGGCCGAGAGACTTTATCGCCGGGTTGTTACAAGAGGTGCTATCCCTCGATGAGAAGCCTCTCATTGATAGAGCCCACCGGACCCTCCGGAGGCGGCCTGAACCTCATGAGCCACCAAGACCCTTTGTACTGAGGCTACACTACTTTCACACGCTTGAGGACATCCTACGCAAGGCAGCAGTGGGGAAACAGCTTTTTTATGGTGGTAAAAGGATCCAAATTTTTCCGGATTACCCACCTACAGTAGCTAAAAAGAGGGCACTATTCAATCGCGCGAGGGAGCTGCTGCGTGGCAAACCCGGGGTTAAATACGGCCTCCTCTATCCTGCTAGACTCCTGCTAACCCATAACGGCACACAGATTTCATTCATAGATGCCAAAAAAGCGGAGGAATACGCCGAACGCCTCTTGACACCGGGCTCGACTGAAGTGAGACAGAAGGACGCTTAAACTGATGCAAACACGGCTGACGCGGAGAAACAAGATATTTAGAGAAATGTTTTTGTTTGTTTTTTTTTCTCTCTGGTGATTACAAGTTAGCTTTTATGGCTAGCGCTAACACAACACTAACTGTTTTTCTCTCCACGTGAGTTACACATTTATACACACACAACTGATGCCTCACTATATGACCGTAAATCCTCCTTTCTCATTAGAAGAAAAATTGGAAAATGTTATGTTCCGCCTCATACAGATTGAGGTTTGCACTGTTATTTATTTATTCACTTTCTTCCTTTCTCTTTTTCTCATATTTTATCTAGAGCCCTGATAATTGTTCAGCTAGTTCTTTAAACTGTGGAAAGGGCTCACTGTTATTGAAAGGTACTCAAAACGTTATTGCCTCCGTTGGGGTTTCAACTTAGTTAAGTTTTTTTTTTATATATATACAGACGATTCAAATTCCCACCCTGGAGAAAATATTATTACAGTTTTCCTTCTTAGCTAATAGATATTAGGTATATGGGTATTTGTATGTATATGGGTGCGTTGTATGAACCTGTGTATATGTTTATATTATGTATGAGCACCCATGAATACTATATTACTATGGCACTTTAACTAATTGTATATATATATATATATATATATATATATATATATATATATATTTTTTTTTTTTTTTTTTTTTTCTTTACTAATCTACTTAAACATTTTATCTAAGTTACCAAGCTATGTGATCATAGATAGGAGTTAGCATCAGGCCACCAGAAAATGTGGGGAAGTTACTGGTTTGTTTGTTCTTACTTCCTTAAAGAAGGCTCGCGCCACATTCACTTCGAATTGGCTAGAGTAGTTTCCTTTCCGTTTGTTACTATGGGGACTGGGCTGACCTTGATAACGGTTGTGGGACGGACCGGGGTAGAGGGGAGGGGTGGGATAGGAAGACCATTCACTCAAATCCTACACATTGATAATTGTACTGCTGCGGTTACTGTACTGATCACATATTCCAGATGCATGATAGTTTAAATAATCACACCAGAGGGGTGAAGGGTCTCACATTTTCTAGTTGGAATGTACGTGGAGTAAATAACCCAGTTAAGAGGGGTAAAATTTTGACCCACCTAAAATCACTGACCTCAGACATTGTTTCTACAAGAAACTCACCTGAAGAATGGCCCGCATGGCAGGTTAAAAGCAAATTGGATAGGGGAAGTTTACCACTCAAACTTTTTATCCAAAGCAAGAGGTGCGGCCATTCTACTGAGAAAAGGTGTACCCTTTTTACAGAAAAAAACAATCACTGATAAAGAGGGCCGCTATATTATAGTGATTGGTGAAATCCATAACATTTCCCTTACCCTAGTAAATATATATGCTCCCAACATAGATAACCCTATATTTTTTCAGAGGGTTTTTTCGCTGATACCAGACATTTCACAAACACATTTGATAATAGGGGGGGATTTTAATACTGTCCTCGATACATATCTTGATAGGTCGTCCACGAAGAGACTCCCAAGGAATGCCTCTAGTGAATTTTTAAATATGTTCATTAATAACACAAATGTACTGGATATATGGAGAGCGATGAACCCTACAGGCAGGGACTACTCTTTTTATTCACCTGTACATAACTCCTACAGTAGGATAGACTACTTTCTGGTGGATGCCAAACTCACACCGTATACATTAAATGCTAAATATCACAGCATAGTGATTTCAGATCACAGCCCACTCACTTTTTCGGTGTGTTTAGATCATGTAGATAAGCCTCACACCTCTTGGAAATTGAACCCACATCTACTTACTGAAAATAAATTTTGCAAATACTTAAAAGACCAGATTTCTTTATACTTTGAAATAAACGACAACCCTGATATCTCTCCCTCCATCCTCTGGGAAGCATTCAAGGCTTATATAAGAGGCTGTATCATCTCGTTTGAAGTTTCTAGGCGAAAAATAAATAGGACTAAATTAAAAGAATTAGAAGATCAAATTAAATCACTTGACATAGAAAATGCACACTCCCCCTCTATTATATTGCATAAGAAAATAGCAACACTTAAATATGAATATAACAAAATTATCTCTGCAAAACTAAGTAAAGCATTCCTCTATACTAGGCAAAAATATTTTGAATTTGGTGACAAACCACACAAATTACTAGCTAGACAACTTAGAAAAATGGAAAATGATAGAACGATACACAAGATAAAAGCCCACAATAATACAATACTTACTAAGCCTAAAGATATTAATGACAGGTTTCTTGAATTTTATGTTGATTTGTATACCTCAAAGACCGCTTCAAATTCTGTAATTATTAATGCATTTTTGGATAAATGTGAACTTCCCAGACTAAGCGAGGAAGATTGTGATTCCTTGAACTCCGACCTCACAATTGCAGAGGTTCGGAATGCTATTGCCTCCCTAAAGAGTAATAAGACACCCGGCCCTGATGGGCTTCCAGGGGAATTATACAAAACATTCATTGAGAATTTATCACCATACCTGTTGAAACTATATGAACATGCCCAGATACAGGGTAATTTACCCCCCACCTTAACTGAGGCTGTAATAACATTAATTCACAAAAAAGGAAAGGACCCACAGGAAGTAGGCGCTTATCGTCCTATTTCCCTCCTTAATGTCGATGGGAAATTGTTTGCCAAAATATTAGCTAATAGGCTGAATCCTCTATTGGGAAAGCTAATCCATATGGACCAGACGGGTTTCATACCAAATAGGAGTGCTACTTTTAATCTTAGACGTCTTTTCAATATTATATACACAAAGAGAGGTCCACCCTCTGATCTTGTTATACTTGCACTTGACGCCGAGAAGGCATTTGACCAGATTGAGTGGTGCTACTTATTTGAAGTTCTCAATAGGTTCAATTTCGGAAATAAGTTCCTGTCACTAATCAAACTCATTTATAAGAATCCTACGGCTCAAATCCTAACAAACCGGACAATATCCACCCCGTTTAGCTTACATAGAGGGACAAGGCAGGGGTGTCCACTATCCCCTTTAATTTTTGCATTAGCTATCGAACCTTTAGCTCAATGTATTAGAACAGAACCCCAGGGGGGTTGGGGTTCGGGTGAATAGGGGGGTTGGGATATTGTGGGAGATCGTGGTCAGTCTGGTGGTGTGTTTTTTTTAGTTTTTTTTGCCTTTTTAATGTTGTACCACTAAAAGTTTTAAATTACCTTTAAGTTAACCATTTTTTTATTTATTCTTTTTTCATTCTATTATTATATTTTACTTTTTGAATTACTTATAAAAAAAGGCTCTCAGAATGTACAAGTGAATTGTATGTCAAATCACATGCTTTAATAAAAAGACGTTTTTTTTTTTTTATCTGAAGCCAGAGGCTGTGGACAGGCTGGTGTTTTTGTCCCACAATATGAAGAAAATGTAAGTCAAAGAAACAGTTGGCTGCTTTAGTTTTTTGTGTGGAAATTTATAATACTTGAAGTTTAAAAGTAAAAGGTTAAGATTTATATTTATATTATAGACATCTACATTTTGGTCTTTATGTTCATATTATGTTACAGACAGTGCAGTATAACTAACATATTACCAGTGCATACATATTACAAAGTACATAATTTAACACTCTGAGGTCTGAAAACGCGCCGGCGCGTTTTGCAGGTTTTTTTTCACATTGCAGCAAAACAGACTTAAAATACTCCGTCATTTTTTGTCATAGAGACATAAGTAATATATCAATTGAAACTATAGAATATCTTCTTTTATTTGTATACACTCAGAGTAAAAACACAATGTTGTGCTTTTTGTAAAATAAAGAAAACTAACATGATGCGTGATTTCTCCTCTCCCTCTGAACGAAGTCCAATCTGATAGTTCTCAGAAAAATGAACTGTAACTTAGTGAATACTAATCACAGAAAAATTAAACTTATGTCTAAAAAAACGTTAAGATGTCAGGTTTTAAATCATGTAAGTCAAATCGAAAACAAACCTTCTGTGTTTATGTAATCTGTATGAAAAGAGAGCCATGTCAGAAGTCTGTGATTCAGCTCATTATACGCTAATGCGGCCACGCCCACGGAGCCAGCGCTATTCAGACGCAAATTCAGAGGCAATACATGCATTCATCATCTCAATCGTGTATTTATTGTCTTGAAAATTTTAGATGAGGTTTTGTTTCTTTAGCGCCCTCCGGCTGCAGTATGAATTGGAAACTCCATTCATGGAATAGCCTCTTCTTCTTTTAGATGAATTTGTGGACTAAAAATGCACAGAGAGTGCCCTCCGACTTCAAGGATGAATTGAAAACACCAGCGCTCATAGTAATGACAATGAATATTAAAAAAATATAACTCCTCTGTATAGAAAATTGACATAAGCATATGAGAATCCAATATTTCTCCAAATGTGCATGCTTTTAAACTAAAAGACTATATTCAGACTCTTTGCATCACAGAAATACATTATATTTTAAAGTATAATATAAAACCATTACTTTATATTGTAATAATATTTTTCTGTATGTTTCATATATCATGATGAGCTTGAGACATCACAGAAGGTTTTTTTCACAGCCTACATTGACTGAAATGCCTCATTAATATGCAAGTCATTTCAGCTCATTACTATCCAATTCTTTTGTCTTCTCAGGTGAGAATGGCCCATTATTCAGTGGTGATTCACTCCTCCACGCATACTGTGTTTCTTGGCAAAAAGTGTCTTACAAAAACTAAATCAATATATTGTTTTATATGAAGGAGTAGGCAGCATAATTTTTACATAATTTTGAAGCAAAAACTCTAATTTACAACCTCCAATACCCTAAAGTATTGTAAACACAGATTTACTATACTTTTTTTGGCCTTATTTCAGTGACTTAAGTTTTTTGTTTTTTCAATAACCACGCATAAATGTTATTCCTTCAAAAACACAAACATGTACATACATGTTCCTCACATATTATTGTAGCCTAGTTTGTGCTGAATACAGTGTAATGACACTTTTTCCATTAATATGTTTATGAACAACTGAAAAAAGCACAAATGTCAGGGCATGTCAAAACTTCTCCAGGCCCCAAATCAGCCTCAGACTCCAGAGGGTTAAGTACAAAATTAGTGTGCAAATATAGAGCAATTTAAGTACATTATAGATGTGTATTTTTTTACTTAGGTTCAACAGGCATCTTCCGATTCAGCACGCTGAATCGCATAAACGTACACATCACCAGCATGGGCAGGGCACTAGAGGCCTTACCTTATGAACACTTAAAGACAGAACAGGATTTTACCCACTGGACTGGGATGACAGGGCGGGCCATGTGGGATCACTGGGGGAGGGCTTTAAACTGCTAGAGGAGAGGCAAAGCGGTCAACCATAGCTTGGGGACTGTGGTGAACCTCTCCCGAACTAGAGTTTTTAATAAAATGCAGTTGGCAGTCTTGCAGAGGGGGTTGTCCTTTATTCCTAAGGGTATGGGGGGGACCAGCTGGAATAGGTTGGAGGCGGAGGTGGGCCTTAAAGCGTATCATAGGAGGCTGAAGCTGGCTGAATTTTTTTGAGGGGGAGGAAGGGGAAGGGCAGAAGGTTCCCTTCACAGGTGTGTCTGAGTGGGAGCCGCAGAGATGCCAGGTGGAGGAATTGGTGTGGAGGATAATTGAGGAGGTTAAAAAAATGATAAAGGGTATGAGGGAGGATAGTAACTTGTCGAGAGGGGAGTGGGAGGCTCTGAAGGGCTCAGGGCAGTCCACTCATTGATTATTCAGCCGGCAGATAAGGGGAGTATGGTTGTTATAATGGATCTAGAACAGTATGTTAGGAAGACTATGAGGCAGTTGGAGGATAAGGAGTTTTATAAAGAGTTGCAGGAGCCTATTTTTCCCGAGTCAGTGGGGTTGATTAGAGAAGAGCTGGGGCGGTTGCGGGAGGGGGATTTGTTGAGTGCTAAGCAGGTCCAGTATATCAGGGGTCAGAACACTCCCAGGGAGAGGTTTTATTTGCTCCCAAAGATTCATAAGGATAGGGCCACCTGGCCATTTCCAGATGTCCCCCCGAGGAGACTGATACTGTCGGACTGTGGCAGTGAGAGCTATGGGGTGGCGGAGTTTATTACCAAGCACCTGGGTCCGCTCTCCACTAGACATGCCAGCTATGTTAGAGACACTTATGACTTTCTGGAAAAGATACAGGGAATAAGAATAGGTCCTGGCACCAGTCTCTTCTCTATGGATGTGGAAAGCCTGTACACCAACATAGAGATAGAGAGGGGACTGGAGACGGTCACAAAATGCCTACGCAAATTTCCAGAGGGGGGTAGGCCGGGTCAGAGTATTCTGAGGCTGCTGGAGTTAACCCTCTGGAGTCTGAGGCTGATTTGGGGCCTGGAGAAGTTTTGACATGCCCTGACATTTGTGCTTTTTTCATTTGTTCATAAACACATTAATGACACAAGTGTCATTACACTGTATTCAGCACAAACTAGGCTACCATAATATGTGAGGAACATGTATGTACATGTTTGTGTTTTTGAAGGAATAACGTTTATGCGTGGTTATTGAAAAAACAAAAAACTTAAGTCACTGAAATAAGGCCAAAAAAAGTATATTAAATCTGTGTTCATAAGACTTCTGGGTATTGGAGGTTGTAGACTAGAGTTTTTGCTTCAGAATTATGTAAAAATTATGCTGCCTATTCCTTCATATAAAACAATATATTGATTTAGTTTTTGTAAGACACTTTTTGTCAAGAAACACAGTATGCGTGGAGGCATGAATCATCATGAATAATGGGTCATTTACACCTGAGAAGACAAAAGAATCACATAATAATGACCTGAAATGACTTGCATATTAATGAGGCCTTTCAGTCAGGTAGGCTGTGAAAAAACCCTCTGTAATCATGTCTCAGCTCAATTTAAAATAATGGTATTCTATTATATTCTTTAAAATATAATGTATTTCTTTGATGCAAAGTGTCTGAACAATTATGTTACCTCTATGGCATTTCATATAGGCTTTTAGCTTAAAAGCATGCACATTTGGAGAAATATTGATGGATTCTTATATGTTTATGTCAAATTTCTATACAGAGGAGTAATATTTATTCTATATTTATTGTCATCACTATGAGTGCTGGATACTGGGTTTAAATTCATACTTGCATCCGGAGGGCGCTATGTGCACCTTTAGGCCACAAATCCATGTAAAGAAGAAGAAGAACCAGGAACTAACTGCATGTCTTCTAGAGCTCGCTAACCATGGCTTTAACATCCAGATAAACACTTTTCAAGACAATAAATACATGATTGAGACAATGCATACAAGTATTGCCTCTGAATTTGCCTCTCAATAGCGCTGGCTCAGTGGGCGTGGGCGTGGGCGTGGCCGCATTAGCAGATAATGAGCTGAATCACAGACTTCTGACATGGCTCTCTTTTCATACAGATTACATAAACACTGAATGTTTGTTTTCGATTTGACTTGCACGATTTAAAACCTGACATTTCAACGTTTCTTTAGACATAAGTCTAATTTTTTTGTCATTAGTATTCACTAAAGCCGGGGACACACCTAACGATTAGCTGAAACATTCTAAGACTGAACTGAACACACATACCGATTGTTTCCTTCGACTGGAGCCGATTTATATACTCACACATGGAATTTGAACATCGACTGTAATCGCAGACTGAACGCAACTGGCTCTGACTGGATGCGTTTGAGCGCGATCAGTCATAAGTATCAATTTACATTCATAATCGGCCTTACAATCATTAAGTGTGTGCGCGGCTTATGTTACAGTTCATTTTCTGAGAACTTTTTACAAAAAGCACAACGTTTTGTTTTTACTCTGAGTGTACACAAATGAAAGAAGATATTCAACAGATTAAATGGTGTATAACTCTTAATTGTATGTGCAACATTGACAGAGTATTTTGAGTCTCTTTCACTCTGGTAAGAAAAAAACGCGGTGGTATCGCCGGCGATACCTCAGACCTCAGAGTGTTAAGCCTTAGTAGGAATAACTTTGGGTACAGTGGGCGTCACTTTCTGCAGGTGAAGGGCACAGCCATGGGGAAAAGGTTAGCCCCTGCATATGCAAACATTTATATGGTGGACTGGGAAGAGTCAGTGTTCCTGAAATGCAAGAGCAGGCCCAGTCATTATTGGAGGTATTTGGATGACATATGGGGTGTCTGGGAGGACACTGACGAGGGCTTCAAGGACTTTGTGGGGACCCTGAATAAGCACCACCCATCCATCCGGGTGAAGGTGGAAAAAAGGGAGGATGAGATCAATTTCCTGGACACAACCATTTTTAAAGGGCCCGGGTTTCAGGACTCTGGGTGGCTGGACTCAAGGGTATATTTTAAGAGCACTGACACACACTTTGCTTCACCAGGACAGTCACCATCATTGCACATTTTTAAAGGCATAATGAAGGCTCAGTTACTAAGATTCAAGAGGATCTGTACTAGGGAAGGGGATAGGGTGGAGGCGGTTAAGATATTGTTTGGGGCACTGAGGAGGAGAGGTTTACTCCAGGCAATTCCTGAGGGCCATGGCAAAGGAGGAGGCAGTAGTGTGGGATGGGGGTCGCACCTTGCAACAAAAAAGAATACTTCCACTGGTGGTTCAATTCTCTAGGACTGCCAGAGGCCTGGTCTGGGGGATCGTGAGGAATTTTAATAGGTTAGCCCAGGATGGTGGCAGCTTTTAGGAGGGGTAAGAACCTATTTGATATGCTGGTGCATAGTAACTGGGCCCAGTCAGCTGGAAGAGCAAGGAGAGGACACGGGGCACCTTGGTGAGAGGGGAACAATCAGGGGTCTATAAGGTGAACCAGGCTATTCCCCTTAATTGGAAGAACTGCGTGTACCTCATAAGGTGCTCCTTGTGTGGCAAAAGGTATGTGGGGGAACCAAGAACTCAATCCTCACAAGGATTTGGGAGTACTGGCACGGGGTGAGGAAAAAGGCATTTTAAAAGGCATGGGATACAGAATTTGAAGGTCTGTGAGCTGGAGCACAACCCGGAGTGGAATAAGAAGGACAGGTTGAGGAGGGAAAGATTTTGGTTTGAGAGGTTGGGCACGAGGATTGGCTGAAGAAAAGTGTAGGGTATGGTAGGGTAGGGTAGGCTGTGGTGTGGTGTGATGTGGTGGATAGGTTGGATATTTAGGGGGCAGGGAGATCTGGGTGCGATACCGGTGGATGATAACAATAATAATAATAATATATTTTGAGGAGAATAGCGGTTCCTTATAATGGTGTGGTTGGGGGATTGGTGAGGAATGTGATGGTTTAGGTATGTCGCCGGTGTTCCATCATCCTAGAATCTGGGCTACTCCTGTGAGGACTAAGTTTAGGTAAGTCGCAGGTCCTGGGATAGCCCAATTATCCCCAAACTGATTTTCTCCTCCTGTGAGGGTTAGGTTTAGGTATGTCGCCGGTGTTCCATCATCATGCTAGAATCCGGGCTACTCCCGTGAGGGCTAAGTTTTGGTAAGTCGCAGGTCCAGGGATAGCCCAGCTATCCCCAAATTAATTTTCTCTTCCTGTGAGGGTTAGGTTTAGGTATGTCGCCGGTATTCCATCATCCTAGAATCTGTACCACTCCTGTGAGGGCAAGGTTTAGGTAAGTCGCAGGTCCAGGGATAGCCCAATTATCTCCAAACTAATTTCTAATTTCTTCTCCTGTGACGGTTAGGTTTAGGTATGTGTCGGTATATCCCAGGTCCAAAAATTTACTTATCTACCCAAAGGATACGTCATCAGTGATGTACCCACCAAAGCTGCCCGCCAAAGTGATCAATCCCCGGCGTGTGTCCTCTCTTATCCAAGTACAACCCAACATTCTGATACTACTGACACTATAAAACATAAGCCCCAAAACTACAACCATTTACTAAGCCCAGTCCCTCCTATACCCATAACTCATCCCCAACAACCTCTTAATGCATTATAGTCCTTCACGTTGTAAGGCCCACCCGATCAGCCCAACGGTGGTTTCCCACAGGATGGGGAAGGTTTCTTGCGTGTTCGGTCTTTTCAGTGAGGCAAAGTAGTTTCATTCCAATTAAACATTTATCTGACTCCATTTTATTATGACCTCGAATTTAGGTTAGAGTGCCAATTGATTATTGACAATTTATATGATAATTTATCTAGACATTTGATTATTCTATTTAACTCTTTACTCTTACTGTACTCGTTCATTCGGTGCTCAGAGTCGCACAGGGTCCTCGCACCAGCTGTTATGCGGGCCCGGTGGGGATAAAACAAATATCCCCCCTGGGTGATGCTACTCCACAAACCAGCAACAGAGCATATAAAATATCAAATATATATTTAACGAGAGAGCTTCAGTTGAACAACAGTGAACTGCAGTCAGATGAGATCTTGTCAGGCTATGTCGGTAAAATTCAGAAATATTAACATGACTGTCCAATCAGCCATTACACTGTGCTTGTGGCGCGCACTCAAGAATTGCATGCGCAAATGCGCAAATGCGCCAGCGCGCGCTGCATAATTACTTTATTATAGCTTAAATAAAGCGCAATAGAAACTACAAGCAATGACTGTCGTTGTTCTGTTGTAAGTTAAGTCATGAAATTACCAAACATGCGATTAAAGCTGCCTCAAAACTGTGTATGCATGTATTTGTTGACATGGTTTTAAAGCTATTGTTATCCAATTTGTGGTCCTTAAAACGTCTTAAAAATGCACATATGTACACCAGGGAAATCTAAATTTTCTCAGGGAGCATGCCCCCGTACCCCCCCTAGCAAACTACATTTTCTGACCTTGGTAATTATGAAACCCTGCGTACGGCCAGGATTATATTCTATCTAATGAAATCTGAGGTAAACGTGTATTTCTTCAAATGTGCGCACTTTTGGACTAAAAGTTTGTATGTGTATGCACTGTGATCAAAAATAAATAGGACCAAACATGACTGAATGTAAAGGTTTGTGTCTCATTATTCTATTAATAACTACAGATTAATTTTGAATTTCTATCAGAAATGAAGAATTATTAGTGTCATAGTAGATAGTGTTGCAAATATTTAAGTTATCTAATACTTCAAATCTCAAGGTTAAATCAGAATTTGTTTTGTAAAAATGTTTCTGTAACAGCTGCCAAAAAATAGTATATAGCTTCACTGTGTTTTTTAACAAATTTTCACAAAAAAAAAACTTTTCAAAACATCCCCCCCTCTGTTTTTTTCACAAATCGCACCCTGAATATAACTCTGTAACAACTTAATTAAAGCAGAGGCAATGACCAGAGGTTATGACCAGTACACCTTTGTCTAGCCCCATATAGTGAATGCAATTGCATAACAACTTAGTTAAAGTGAAGCAGTTAGTCAGAAACCTAGAATCTCGCCAGATGTGCCCCATGCTCCATACAATCCGAGATCTAGTATGTACTTAACCCTGGTCGTAGATTTGCGGTAACAACGGATACATCGTAATCTATTGAAGTCAATAATTTCAGAGTAAGTCAGAATAAAGCCAAATGTAACAATTTATTAGTCAGGTAAATGTATCATGCCAATTACTTAATCAATTCAAAGATGATCAATACATAACATCAAACTCTCAGAAAAAGAGTAAAAGATGCATACCTGACATTTAGAAAAATTAACATTGCTGAGTGCTATTTGCATGAAAGACCCTGTGAAGGTGAACACACCCATTACAGAGAGCAAAATATCTCTAAAATCTTTAAACCTTTATTACCTTCTGGTTTACTTCTGTGGGAATGGGACCTTTGTACCAGTTGTACTGAGACATTTCAAATGATACTAAACATGTATAATGTTGTATGATAACTGTTCACATTAAAGTAATATCTACTTTTATTTGTGTACACTCAGAGTAAAATCTGATAGTTCTCAGAAAATGAAATGTAACTTAGTGTATACTAATCACAAAAAAATGAGACTTATGTCTAAAGAAACGTTGAAATGTCAGGTTTTAAATCCTGTAAGCCAAATCGAAAACAAATATTATCTGTTTATGTAATCTAAATGAAAAGAGACACATGTCAGACATCCGGAAGTCAGCTCATCATCTGCTAATGCTGCCACGCCCATGGAGTGAGCGCTATTCAGATGCAAATTCTGAGGCAATACATGTATACATCTTTGCAATTGTGTATTTATTATCTTCAAAAGTGTCTATCTGCATGTTATAGCCATGGTTAGCGATCTCTGGAAGCCTTGTTAGTTCCTGGAATGTCACATGGTATGCCTGTTCTTCATTGGGAGTCATTTGTGGACTAAAGGTGCACAGAGTGCCCTCCGGCTGCAAGTATGAATTGAAAACACAGTTTCCAGTGCTCATAGTGATGACAATAAATATAGAATAAATATTACTCCTATGTATAGAAAATTTACATAAACATATGAGAATCCATCAATATTTTTCCAAATGTGCATGCTTATAAGCTAAAAGCCTGACGGAGGTTGTTTTGTCAAAGGTAATGACTCTGTTTTTCATATTCATAACTCCTGCATAGGCTATTAACAAATTACGGTCACTATAAGAGTAAAACAGAGGTCAAAATGTGAAGCTTGATTCTTAGATCTTTTTAATGATGCATAGTTTGTCAATTGCACATTTAGGCTATATAATATAACAAATATAATAGCCTAGATGAAATGCCATAGAGGTAACATAAATGTTTAGACGCTTTGCATCACAGAAATACATTATATTTTAAAGTATATTAAAATAGAAAACCATTATTTGGTTAGAGACCTCTTTTAAAAACATAACTGTAATGCGTCCAATCTTTTGACTGGTACTATAATTTAAACTATAATAGGCCTATACAAATTTTTTCTCACATAATGTGCAATAATACATGCATGCATGAGATCACAAAAAACTTGTTTTTGTGTCAAGAGTGGACATTATATTAAAATACTTTCATCAGCATGTTCACAGAGGGTTTTTTCACATAGCCTACCTGACTGAAAGGGCTCATTATGTGGATCTTTTGTCTTCTCAGGTGTGAATCACAGCATTATTCATGAAGATTCACGCCTCCACGCATACTGTGTTTCTTGACAAAAATTTACATTAATATATTGTTTTATATGAATGAGTAGGATAATTTTTACATAATTTTGAAGCAAAAACTCTAGTCTACAACCAATACCCAGAAGTCTTGTGAAAACATATATAATATTAGTTTTGTGGCCTTATTTCAGTGACTTAAGTTTTTAGTTTTTTCAATAACTACGCATCAATGTTATTCCTTCAAAAATACAAACATGTACATAAATGTTCCTCACATATTATGGTAACCTAGTTTGTACTGAATACAGTGCAATGACACTTTTTCCATTAATATGTTTATGACCAACTGAAACAAGCACAAACTTCTCCAGGGCCCCAAAACAGCCTCACACTCCAGAGGGTTAAACATTGGTCTCACCAAAAGTTCTAATTGGTCTCGTCCGAGTTCAGCAGTTCAGTCTCACTTCTCACTCTTTCCGATTCCAAGCTGATCCATTTTGTTACCAGCGGCACAGGCAATAACGCCAGCCGCACGTTCTTGCTGTCTTCTCTCCAACGGCGAAGTGACACACACCCGCACAGGCGCCTCCTCTCTCTCACTAGTCTCATTTGCTCCGGTTATATAGTGCTTGTATTGTGCATAATTTTAGACATAGTGGAGCCACGCTCAGTCTCAAATGGAGACACAAGTACCAAAATGTGTACCAGAGTGCCTTACTGCGCTTAAAAGTTCAAATACATAGAAAATTATGTCAAAATGCCCATCTTGGTGATTATTCAGATAAACACAGTCAGTTTTGGATTGTTAAATAGCTAAGAAAGAGAACGCATGTTGTGTAATAGTATTGGGTCCGTTAAACTCTTAAAGGGACAGCAGTTCAATATTCCTGCTGCTGTCTGTCGTGTAATTTAAAGAACAAAAGACAAAGAAAATCACTTTCTGCTCTTGACTGAATGTTTTATCATTTTAATGGTAAGAATGAATCTGTATTTAATATTTACAATAGATGAAGTGATGCCTTCAGAAATGAAGGTAACCAATAGTAAACACTGGATGTGTTATTTTACATTTGATTACTTTAATTTCTGTAGAATTTCTTTCATGAATAAAAACGTAGTTTCATAGCTCTCTATTGCATTTATTTGTGCTGTTTGGAATTTTTTTTATTTGTTCTTATTTTGTTACTGAGTTTTACTTTTTTTTTTTTTTTTTTTATGAAAATAATACTTTGTGTTGAAGAAAAGTAGATTTTTTGTTTGTATATGCTTGTCAGTTATATTTCTTAGAAAGAAAATCAGAATTGGAGCCAGACCAATAAATTTGCAATCGGTGCATCTCTAGTTCCAATCGAATGCACAGAACTGCGACTCATAGCAGTTTTGTGAACGAATCTGTGGCTGTGAAAAAACCATGAGAGTCAACGATTCAATTACCCATTAAAAAATACAGCCACTTGCTTCGTTACTGAATGAATGACTCAATGAATCACTCATTAAGACAGTGACTTACCGCCACCTACTGGTGGTTTTAGTTTAATATTTAAAATATCACTCAATTTTAACATCATTGCTTATTTCTCTATTGGATATTTTTTATTTAATACATTATTTATTTTATAAAAGTGTTTAGTTTTACACACAAAACACATCCAAAACGGGAAAGAGCTTTGCGATTGACTGTACAAATAGCTTTGACACAAAACCTGAGGTATATATTTAAAGACTGCTGAAAGCTACAGAAAAAAGAAGCAAATTGATTGCTGCAATTCACAGAAACAACTTGACTCCAGGCAGAGAAACGTGGATTTGCAGTTATCATTTTGTGTCAAAATGTTGGATTTTGAGGTAAAATTATACCGTATATATTGTATTGTTGTATATTGTGTTGACAACTTATCAATTAAATATTTACCATCTTATATTCTGCATAATTGGGTGTTTTTTTAAATAAACACTGACAAAAACTATATAAGTTTTAGGGCTGGACAATATGACGATATATATATATAACATTGATATAAGTGATTACTCGGATTACAGGTACAATACTACAGGTAGTATTGTAGTTATACAAAATATTCACAGGCAGATTTGCTTTATGTGTTTCCCAGGCGTTGAAATCAGGCACATATAAATGTCAGGAAACACGACTCCTGGCTGCATGTCAATTCCCATGTGTTAGGTTTATTTGACAAGTGTTGTAAGAAACGCTTTCGAGCCCAACCTTTAGTGTAGTCGTTTATTTTACTCGCGTTTTCGCAGTTTCCCTTATTAAATCATGCAGCAGGTTCTTTTACCACTCAGTCCAGCTGAGGGAGCGCGTTCCGGCAGGAAAGTGATGCCGATGGATTTATGAGGGTGGATTTATGAGGTTTGACTGACAGTTTGAGGATCCAATGGAGTTACAAGGTTTTGGCACAAGCTTGGCACACTTGATAACCTGTCACAGGCACACTGGTCCTTTTGTACAGTTGAATGAACGGTACAATTGTGTTTATTTCCTATTGTCATTTTTAATGGCTATTGTTGTTAATTTGTTGTTCAATAAATACAGGTGCTGGTCATATAATTAGAATATCGTGAAAAAGTTAATTTTTTTATACTAATAAGTAATAGTAATACAGTAATAATAATACTGTAAATTATTTTTAAAAATGAAACTTTCATATATTCTAGATTCCCTACATGTAAAGTAAAACATTTCAAAAGGTTTTTTTTTTTTTTTTTTTTTTTTAATTTTGATGATTACAGTGTACAGCTCATGAAAGTCCAAAATCCAGTATCTCAAAATATTAGAATATTTCCTAAGATCAATCAAAAAATTGATTTTCAAAACAGAAAAGTTCAAGTTCTTTAAAGTATGTTCATTTGTACACTCAATACTTGGTCGGCAGCACATATTATTATATTTAACAGCAAATGACTTGCTCCTAGCACAAATTACAGCATCAGTGAAGTGTGGCATTGAAGTGATCAGCCTGTGGCACTGCTGAGGCACTATTGAGCCTTCAGATCATCTGTATATTGTTGGATCGACTGTTTCTCATCTTTCTCTTGAAAATATCCTATAGATTCAGGGGTCAGGCATGTTAGCTGGCCAATAAAACACAGTAATATCATGATCAGCAAACCACTTGGAAGTGGTTTTTGCACGGTGGGCAGGTGCTAAAGTCCTGCTGGAAGAGGAAAACAGCATCTCCATAAAGCTTGTCAGCAGATGAAAGCATAAAGACTCTGGGACCATGATTTCAACATGAAATGCAAAATTTACTTTTATCTGAAAAGAGAACTTTCGACCACTGTTCACTGTCCAGTTCTTTTTCTCCTTAGCCCAGGTAAGATGCTGTTTCAGAAGTGGTTTGGTAGTCCTTTTCCTGAAGATGTCTGAGTGTGGTGACTCTTGATGCGCTGACTCCGGCTTCATTTGACTCATTGTGAAGCTCTCCCAAGTGTTTGAATCGGCTTTACTTGACAGTATTCTCAAGCTTGTGGTCATCCCTGTTGCTTGTGCACCTTTGCCTACCCAATTTCTTCCTTCTAGTCAACTTTGCATTTAATATGCTTTGATACATCACTCTGTAAAAAGCCACCCCATTCAGTAATGACCATCTGTGACTTACTCTCTTTGTGGAGGGTGTCAATGATTGTCTTCTGGACCATTGCCAAGTCAGCAGTCTTCCCCATTAGTGTGGTTTCAAAGAACAAGAGATACCCGGAATTTATACTGTAGGGATGGTCATCTAATGAAACTCAAATGTAAATATTCTAATATTTTGAGATACTGGATTTTGGACTTTCATGAGCTGTACGCTCTAATCAACAAATTAAAAAAAATGTTTTACTTTGAAATGTTTTACTTTACATGTAGGGAATCTAGTATAAATGAAAGTTTAAATTTTTTTAAATAATTTAATAAAAAAATGAACTTTTTCACGATATTCTAATTATATGACCAGCACCTGTAAATATCTATTTGGTTTTGAGAAAGGATCCATTAGTAATATGGATCGAGTGAAAGTTACATTAATACGCCATTAGATGGCGGCAAAAGTTTACGAGTGAATGAGTCAGTGGCTGCGTCCGAAAACTGGAAAATGCTGCCTTCTGAGGACACATTTCAAGGTAGTAAGGCATCAAGGCACGTCCGAATCCAATGTTAGCTTCACTTCCTGTCTCATGAGATACCTTCCTCAGATCGATTTTTGAAGGAAGCACGGATGTATCCCGATGTATCCTTAGCTGCCTTTGATATCCCACAATCCTGTGCTTTCCATTCTGTGACAGTTGAGCTAGAAAAATAAAGATGGCATCCGAAAGTTGCGTTTGCTGCTCAGTTTGTGTATAAATGTACGATTTTGACCAGCATATTTCAATTTTGATATCATTTCTATTGAGAAATTACTACTGTAATAATTAAATATTTGTTTAGTTCTCACCAACGCTTGCGCTATATTGCTGTAGATCATTAAACTGTTACGCTGCCTAAGAAGTCTGTCCTAAATCAGTTTCGTGAGGTGCCTTCATGCACAAACCAGTGTTAATTTCGTTAACGAAAACTATGACGAAAAATGTTCGTTGACGACCTTTTTTCCATGACTAAGACGAGACGATGAGAGACGACACCAATTTCATTTAACGATAACGTGACTAAAACTACACGTGCAATATCGTTGACGAAAAAAGACGAGAATGTGAAATGTGGCTAAAAGACTAAACACTTGACCAAAATCACTCTTTTGAAATCACTTTTTGTTTTTGTCGAATAAAAGAGACAAAACATTACAGACTGTTTTTACGAGCTTTCATGCTTACGGTTGCCAGATTTCCAGAATTTAAACCCCCAATCAGAGCTTTTCTGTTAAAAGAACACATTTTACTTAATCTTTGCTATTTGGCAACCACATGCACACAAGTCCTCTCTACACTGAGGAAAAAGCACGAATGATCTGAAAACACAGACAAGTAAGCTAAAGTTCAGCACTCTTCATTTGAGATTTTCTACTTAAATTAAAGTGTCTATAATTGCGTTGCTCATTTACTGACTAAATCTGGGTCCAAAGTGTAGGCTGATATCCAGCAGTGGTTCTCAAACTGATGTATGTGAAAAGTGCCATTCATTTTATTCTACTCCACCTTAAAATAACATGAAAACTGAACATGTATTTCTATCAGGTAAAATGTCATATATACACGACATTCAATCAAATTACCTCATCTTTCACAGTCAAACTGACTGCACCCAGACAAGCCAGCATCGTGCTACATTGAGCTGTTCTCGACAATATAATGTTACCTTTGTTAAAGTGGGGATTTAGCACTTACTAACATGAAGAACAAATATAGACATACATAAGAACAAACATAGACATGTAGATTTAAGATTAAAACTCGCTTCGGTACAAAAACACCCTTCTGCGAGTTACTGTTTTTAATGTTGATTATATTATACCAGCAAGAATATTGCCTGAATATAACATATAATTTCCCGAATATTGATTTTATACAGTTCAACAAACAAAAGGGTAATATGTACATTTTAAACAGTATTGTCAGTATTTTGCTCTGTTTTGCAACGAAAGCCACAGCAGAACTGCAGCACACAAGCTATTTCATGAACAAATCTGCGGCTTTGAATGAATCGTCAATGATTCAATGATCCATTCATAAATAGCTACAGCCGCTTGCTTTGATACTGAAAGAATCGATGATTCACTCATAAAAACAGTGACTTACCACCACCTACTGGCGGTTTTAATGTAATATTTAAAAGTATCACTTCGTTTTTATTATCATTGTATTTATTGCATTTTTAAAAAAAAAAAATTAAGGCATTATTTATTTTACAAAGGTATTTATAAAGGTAAAAAAATGCACTGGAAAAATCGATTTAAGAAGGTTATTGTCCCTTAATGGAAATGTATAACTGCAGTCTAAGTGGAAAAGAGAGGGTTCACAGAAGGATGTTGAAATCCCTCAGGGGGTACGACACTCTAGAAAGTTTGAGAACCACTGAAAGAGGATATGTAGAATTGCACGAAGTGCTACTACTAAGAATGCAATATCAGCCTGTTACCTTGATTCAAATTTTCATAAGCTTACATGAATTGGTCTTAAGGGAAAAATTATGACTATTTTGTCTAAAGACTACATATGAAATAGCTATCAAAATTAATGTTGGTAACTGTAGTTTGACTAAAAGTAATGACTAAGACTTGACAAAAATGTGATGACTTTTTGTCGACTAAAACTAGACTAAAATATGAAAGACTAAAATGACTAAAATGTGACTAAGACTAAGGAGCATTTTCGTCTTAAGATAAAGACTAAGACTAAATAAAAAAATGGCTGCCAAAATTAACACTGGCACAAACGCAGGCCGTACAAGTCATTCTCTTATAAGACAGCGAGGCAGCAAGACAGCTACCTAGGTTTTCGGAACACAGCCAGTGAGTCACAACAGACTTTTAAATTGAAAGGAACTTTTGCAAAGGAAGTTGTTTTTGCACTGTAGGCTATGTTATGAAAATTACCTTAGCTGTAAAAAGGACAAATACAAGATCGCTTTCCTCAGCGGACATTCAAATGGACTTTTATAATGGATATGTAAGAATGAATGTTATTTCAGACACAGGTAATACTCGCTCAGGCAATCTCTCTCTATATATCTTTCTCTCTCTCACACTCTCTCTATAAAACTGTACATTGTACAAAATACAATGAGTTTCAATGGAGGGACTCAACGTTTGTTACTAGTTCTGAAGTGACATTTTAGAATTAGTATTGGAGGCGGAAGAAAATAGTGCTGCACAAAAGAGGGTTTTACACTCTGTTGTTATTTCTTAATTATTTACATACTTCGTTGAACCATCGAACAGTTGTATAAACGCAATACCTACGGACGAAACACAGCCGTGCTGATATACAGCCATATCGCATGGCTACTCATGTGATATTGCTCATATATATCACACACACGTGATGGGAAGTCCCAGTGTATTCTGAAAGATACAAGGTCTATGGGGAGCTAGCGTGTTTGTGTTCATTCTGAGTTACAGATGACAATCACAGCTGCTCTGATGGACCTTTGAAACTTGATGTGTAGTGTGATGGCCCACGATGCGGCCACACATCAGGAATGGTAACGCACACACACACACACACACACACACACACATACACACACAAAAAGTATTATTTAAATATTTTCTTTGATCATTCGATTATTTATTTTATGAATTGTGTATTTTTTCCATATATTTAGTAATAAGACACAGACTCGGTTTGCTTTTCATTCAGAATACTTTATTAAATATCAGTACATGTTAACTATATGGAGTGCACACAATTTAGTTCGCTGTGCTGTATATGTTTGTTAATATTGGTTTCTTTTGAGTTTAAGTTACCGTGGTGTGGGGCTGTGTGTAGAATAGTGGAGATTTCCAAACTTCTGTTGTGGGTTCCGTCCATCTTAAGGACCGACGTGTTGCTTCCGTCACTCTTTGGTTCCGCTGGCCGGTACCAATGGACCGATGAATTATAGGGAGGATTGAGTTGTTTAAGTTGGCATTTCTTTCTAATTTTTCATTTCCTTAATTGTATTTTGGTTTAGTTTTTCCTTACAAGATATATATTTAATCTTTATTTCAATTATTTAACTAGTTTGTTTATTTTGTTATTGTAGTTTGTTTGTTTTTTCGTCTCCCCTCTTGTGTGTAATGTGGACTAGGCCAATTGTATAAATGTGTCTTCATGGTTTCATTAGTTGGGTTGGTTCAGTTTTTTGAGTTCAAGTTTGTTCTTTTGACCTCTTTTATTAGGCCTAAATCAGTTTACTTTTGATTTCTTTTGTGAACTTTGATTTTTCTCTAGTTTGGTAAACGCTTTCGTTGATTCATTAAAAAATATTTTTTGGGGGGGAAACTTGTTTTTTTCTATGCCCTATTATTTTTGACTGCTGGGTCCCTGATATGTAAGCTCTTAGGTCATCTTCCTTGGTGGGTTTTGGCTGTAAGGCAATTTTAGCTGCCAGATGAGGTTTTCTGACATGGGATGACGAGTCTTTGAATTTGACTGTGGGATCCAATCGTCTTTCAATCGTCTTTCAATCACTCCTTCCATGAGACCATTTATGAATGTTTGTGTTGTCTTTGTATAGATGCGTCTGGCAATCTACTACTTAGACTGTCTTTGAAAGACAACATTGTGTCTTGGGAGGCCTGAAATTATACACCCAGCAAGGTATTCTAAGTTAGTCTGTAATGGTTATGATATTTATGACTGTGGCAAGGGGGGCATGGTTCAGCGAGGTCTGCAGCGGGAGAGAGAGGCAGGAGACGCGCGGTGAGTGAGTGGGTTAAGCGCAAATAACAAACACCTGTCTCTTGTTTCAGTAATTGGTGTGGAGAGAGTATAAAATGCCAGGAGAAGCAGAAGCAAGTGAGAGAGAGAAGGACTACTGGCTGCCACATTCCTGGATTTCTGTCTGCTCATTACTGGAGTGAATTTGATGTTTATTTGTGACTGTTTTGTGCCGGTCTGCACACCTTATTGTTTTGAGAATTGACAATAAAGTAGCCAGTAGTCAAAGCTGACCCTGTCCTCTTCCTTCCTAACAAACGAACTCTGTTACACTGGTGCCGAAACCCGGGAAGGAGGAAGGAAGACGGAAGCCGCCGCCATGCAAGCGTCCTCTAGTGCGCCGTTTGCGGAGATTATTACATCCCTCGCAGGTCATGCAACAAGACCAACACCAGGCCCTGCTGGACTTGAGACAGAAATCCAGGAGTGTGGCAGCCACTAGTCCTTCTCTCTCTCACTCGACTCGGATGCAAATTATTTGCCACAGATGATTCTACAGGGTGAGGATGCACCATCCCCAAATTCTCCATTCCCTGAACATCTAGCCTCGAGAAGCCCTTAACAGGAACTCTGTAGGAAAAAGGCTTATCCCAAAACCTTTTCATTTCAGCCACACAAGCTGGCACGGCTGGAATAAACTGCTTCGCTGGAGGGAGACGTGACGGAAGACTCTTTTGAGTCGCTTCGCCGCCTCTGTTTTTCAAAAGATTTATAAATCTTCTGCACTCGCTGTCCGTGCTTTGAATGCGACGTTCCTCCTTACAGCCTATCAAGCGGAGATATTAGAGGAGATGGGGCGTCAGCTGGACTCCAGTTCTCCCAACCCAGCGCTCTGGGAGGAGATATGCATCATTGCAGATTTAAACCTGTGCACGTCCCGCGGAGCAGTTCAAAGTTGCGGTCAGAGTATGGGTTTGGCGGTTGTGGGAGAGAGACCGCTATGGCTGGGTTTGTCAAGATTCTCTGACAAAGAAAGAGTAGAGTTTTTGGATGCCCCTATAATTCCAAAGACCATGTTCGGTGTGACGGTAACAGCTATGTGTCAGCAACGTGACTTTAGCCAGCAGCTTGCCCTTATCACCCGAGCCGTCCGAATTTCAGGCCTTCAGGTAAAGGATGTAATTCTGAATATAAGAATTGTCTCTCCCTCCACCTATGAGGTTTGGTTTCTGGCATCCCATCACAAATAAAGTTTTCTCTGTCGCATCCAGGCCAAGGGCTGAGGGTGCAGAGTGGGATAAAAATAAAAGAATATCACAAAAGATTAAAACAATCACAAAAAATGACGAATATAACTCCTTCAATGGAGCGTTATTCCCCCCTTTCACCACCAGAGTTTGCCACAGTACCGCTAGTGAGCGAAGCCGGGAAGGGCTCACTACTTGCTCAGGCGGAGAACTGGCACGCATGCACAGTTCATCCCTGGGTTTTAACCACGATAAACAGAGGATACAGACATCAGTTCACTGTAAAACCTCCTGTATTCAATGGAGTGGTAATTTCAGTGGCCCAAGGAAAAGCAGCTCAGGTTTTAAAGGAAGAAATATCCTCTTTAATGAAAAAAGAAGTGATAAGAGTGATTCCAACGGAGGAAAGCCAGATGGGCTTCTACTCCCGTTGTTTTGTGATTCCCAAATGAGGGGGAGGTCTCCGTCCCATTTTAGATTTACGGGTCCTCAACAAAAACCTCAGAAAATACTAATTCGAAATGCTTTTCGCTCAGAACTTTGTGTCAAAGTATTCGTCAAGGGGATTGGTTCACCTCAGTGGACCTCCAGGATGCATATTTTCACGTAGATATTTTTCCTGCTTACAGGAAATATCTGAGGTTCGCTTATCAGGGCACAGCATACGAGTTTATGAAAATTCCCTTTGGCCCTTGCTTTAACGCCCAGGGTGTTCACCAAATGTGTGGAAGCGGCTCTGATGCTGTTAAGGAACGGAGGAGTCAGAGTTTCATCATATCTGGACGATCTGCTCATCTGCGCGCCGTCCCAGCGGCAAGCAGAGAGCGATACACACACTAGTGACGCATCTGGAGAGATTAGGTTTCAAGATAAACCAGGCCAAGAGTTGTCTAATCCCTAGTCTACTTGGTTCTCAGATTGAATTCAGTGATGTTTCAAGCGTTTCTATCAGAGGAATGCATCAAGACATTTCTCAGCTGCCTCTCCCTCTTTCAACGAGGGAGTTTAGTCTCTTTCAAAATGTGTCTGACTACTGGGTCTGATGGCCTCAACAGTGTCAGTGGTTCCCCTGGGACTGCTGCGAATGAGGGATTTTCAGAACTGGACAGCGTCACAGGGCATTCGGCCCAACGAGCCATCTCAGCTACAGAGTGCGCATCTCACCAGAATGCATGAGCGCTCTCTGCCATTGGAGAGCCCCATCTTTTCTCAAGGACAGGATGTCCTCTGGGCCCTGTTGTATTGAGGAAAGTGGTGACAACAGATCTCTCACAGGCTGGGGGGCGGTGTTCGACGGCAGAACAGTGAGGGGAGTTTGGTCTCCTGCACTGAGAGAGAAGCACATAAATTTTCTAGAACTACTGACAGTGTTACTAACTCTGAGACATTTTGTGCATTTTCTCAAGAATCATCATGTATTGGTCAGGACAGACAATACAACGGTGATAGTCTACATAAATCGACAGGGAGGAGTGCGTTCTCACAAGGTTCACTTGTTAGCGAAAGACCTGATTATGTGGAGCAGCAGGATCCTCCTGTCATTACACATGCAGACCTGCCAACATGTACGCATTTTGCGTACCAGGTACGCATTTTGACCTCAAAGTACGCTGGTACGATTTGTCACTCTATACTACGCAAAAACCGGGTGACTCCTCTGTGCACGCCTAGTACTCAAATCCAGCAAAAGAGTTCGACCAATCAGCGCTGGGTTTATTTCCCCAAATAGCAAGCGGGGATGATTGACAAATGCGTACGGCCTATCAATAAAAAGAGACTGCAAATCGACAGCAACACAAAATCCCGCTCAGTCCCTCCTTCCACTCCCGCCGTCTCAGTGACTGAATTCTCAAGCGAGGACTGTACAGTAGTCACGGCTGACTCCTTAAGGTAAACGGGTATAAAATGCACAAGTAATGTTGAACAACAAATCTAAATAAAATTGAAATCGCTGATTATGAAAATGTTGTGATGTGTGACTGACTGACAAGCGTGAGTCTGGAGAAACAGGCCTTTATTTATTTATTCTCAGTGTTGAGAAACGTATAGCCTACATGTGTTGCGTTATTGTGTTAATACTAACTAAAGTACCTTTATGTTACATAGCCTACTTATTTTGTATGAAATCTAGCACATTAGTTACTTATGCATTTAAAATAACCATTGTCTCAGTGCTGCACGAGCTCTCGTAAACACAAACGTGCGCGCGCACACAGAGAGGTAAAATGAAAGTTGCCGTGTTTGGTTTAAAATTTGTTCTTGCTTGTGTTGTTTTTTTGTCAGAAAAGATTTTTAATTATCCACCCGTGTTTTTAAGATTCGGTAAATGACGGACGCTTTAGTTAACACAACCCCTCGTTATATGACTAACTTCTTGATATTCTTGAATACTCGATTCGTTTGCTCTTATTGGTCCTTTCTATTCATTGTCAACTGTTTTCTATAAATATGTTTGTATTGGCTAACCTTTATTCAGCGAATGTTGGTCTTGTTTATAATTCAAAGACAGCACGTTACAAATAGAAACCCTTTTTTCCTGTGGGATTTAGTATCATATTTGGATATTGGAATAATAAATTAAGTATTTTAAATGAATCACATGTAAATTCAATGTTTACTATTTTCTAAGGGTTTCTTAATTGTAGACTAGTTTTCCTTACAAAACCTGTATAAACGACTTAACTGTCAGGTTAGTTGTATGTAAATATAGCCTTCTTGAAATTGCAAACAAAAAATTTTAGTCCATATTAAATATATGAATGCGATTCACTTGTGGTTGTCAGTTTGTATAAGAACACATTATGCAATGCAAGATTAATCATGAATTAAAAAAATGCTTTTGAGCAGGTGTAGTAAAATTTTTAATTGTGTCAAATTAAAAATTTAATTTTAATTTAATTAAATTTTAATTTAATTTTAATTAAATTTAAATTTTAATTTAATTTTAATTTGACACCCGTGCCCCGTCCCGTCACACTGCTACTCGAAAAATTTTTCCAAGGTTGGCAGGTCTGCACATGACACATGTTCCAGGAATAATGAACAGGGGAGCAGATTTACTGCCCAGAGGGAATCCTCTGTATGGGGGAGTGGAGACTCCACCCCAAAGTTATGCTCATGGTGTGGCAAAGATTCGGCCAGGCAGCCATGGATCACTTCGCATTGTGCGAAGACGTGCAATGTCCCGTTCTTCTCTCTGGTCGGCAATGATGCACTGTTTGTTGTGGATGCTCTAGCACACGAGTGGCCAGACGTGTTACTTTGCGTGTTCCCTACGTTGAGCCTGATTGAGCCGACACTACAGAGGATTCAGGAACACAAACATGTAATGATTCTGATCGCGTCATACTGGCCGGGGAGACTTTGGATTGCAGAGATTGCACAACTGCTCTACGACCAGCCATGGCCGTTACCAGCATGCAGCGATCTCCTCTCACAAGCACAGGGGGAAATATTTCACCCCTCCCCTCAGAAACTAGCTCCCTGGGCCTGGCCCATGAGAGGCTAAATCTCAATGCAGCTGGGTTACCTCCAAAAGTGATTGAGACAATTCAAAATGCGAGGGCTGCCTCAATGCGTTCTTTATATTATCTCAAATGGAGGGTGTTTGAGGGTTGGTGCGCAGATAGGAACATAGTTCCTTTCTTGTGTTCAGTTACAAAGGAAGACCTATCTCCCATCAACGGCTTTCTCACTGGGTGGTGGAGGCTATCGTATTATGTTACAATAATGCGAATTTAGAGCCCCCAATAGGACTACGATCACACTCTACTAGAGGCATGGCTACTTCCTGGGCTCTGTTTAGAGGCATCTCTAATCAAGATAATTTGCGCTGCAGTGTAGGGACTCGTTCGACAGACGTTACCAAATGGCTTTATCAGCCAGAGGCATGATTGAACAAAGCTTCATTTGGTCCAAAAGATCCATTTCCTGACAGGAAAAACCTAGCCTTAACAGAAGTGATGACACGAACTTCTTTTAACAAAGGACTCTGTCTAAAGGACTTCTTAGCTCATCAGCAATAAACTAATCAGACCCTATCACGAGGGTCTGATCACATTAAATCTATTGACTCTCTCACAAAACCCTCTTGTATTATCGGACGGAACAGGAAAACACCCATCAATGGATTTAAAGACGAATATGTCCTATCTATACCTCCTTTGTGTGGAGCAATCCATTTTGACCCGGTCACTTGTGACTCCGGTCGCTGTTCAATGACTTTATGCTTACAGACTCAATCTTGAATTTCAAATGGACCATCATTAAGAGATCATTTTAAACTATATACAGAATAATACATGCCATGATGTAATTACTAACATGTCTATTCAATGTATTCAATATGTGGGTTTTCTTCAAATGCATTATTGTAATCATTGTTTTAATTAGGTCAGTCTAGTAATATGTGTGTAAGAAGTGTGTCATGTTTGAGTTCTAAATGCAGAATTTATAATTGTCTGTAATTCTGTGTGAATGAAATATTGAAATTTGGTACCAGAGAAATATTAGGAAACTTTATGAAGTTACTGATAAACATGATTATGTTCCACGGACATCACAATCAATGGACAATAGACGGGGCGTGTCTAAGCTCCGTAGCAACGTCTCATTGGAGAAACACATCGGGGGACGGAGCTAACTTCCTCCTTTAAAACTATGCTTTCCCGAAGATCACGTGACCTACTGACAGAGATGGCCGCTTGAGTTTGGAGCTCTCCTACTCGGCACTGATAAATCATCCGTTAAAGTTATAGCTTCGGTATTAGTCTATAATACGTGCTCCCTGAGTTTGCTTATCAGAGTGTGATGGCTAAACGTCAGCTTTTACCGTCCTCTCCGGAGAAAAAACGGCTGAAAGAACCAGACAACGAAGCGCTGCGCAGCATGGTGGCTGACGAGCTAAAGCTACAGTTTGGTATCGTTCGTGAAATCTTCAAGGAAGAATTTCAACCTGTTGCTGAAAGGATCGGTTTCTTGGAGAGAGAGATGAAGCTCATCAGTAACAGCTTTGATAATATTCAGTCAGCGGTACGGAAAGTAAAGCAGGATTCGGTCGAAGTTAAGCTAGCCGTAGACATGCTACAAGACAAGATGGCGAGACTGGAAGACAAGAGTCGGCAATACAACATTCGTCTCGTTGGCCTTAGAGAAGGGGAAGAGGGCACCGACCCAGTGGGCTTTGTGCAAACACAGCTACCTCAGTGGATTCCTTTGCTTAAAAACAAATCAGTCGAGATAGAAAGAGCGCATCGTATCTACACCAGTGACAACTACAGGAAAGGCCCGCGAACATTGATCTTTAAACTACTACGCTTTCAGGATAGAAACGTGATTCTTAAGGGAGCCCGTTCCGCCGGCCCAATACTTCACAAAAGCAGCTCGCTTCTTTTCTTTCCCGACTACAGTAACCAAACCGCCATGAAAAGACGTGAAATGAACCAGGCTAGGAAAAAACTCACGCAGCTTGGGATCCCCTCCTTCATGATCTACCCCGCAACGGTTAAGGTGACATATCGTGGATCAACCTCTCTTCTGGAAACTCCAGCCGAAGTGGAATCTTATGTTACCCAGCACCAAGAATCCTCATCGCCTCGGCACGAATCGGAGGACGTATCAGCTGTAATGTTAACGGATGCCAGCCCCGAAACCATAGCAACTGACTAAAACTCGTTGAATGCAGCGACTATACCGAGCATCACATCGATGAACCTGTATGCCGAGTCGGCTTTTCCACTCGAGTGATCGACTGTTATACTGGCCACGTATCCAGACAAAGTTGTTAAACAGGCAGGCAGGAGACCTTGTTCTGGTTCTCTGCTTTCTGCCTTTTCATTCGGTTCTTCTTTTTGTTCCTTTAATGTTCCAGATGCCATGAATTATTCTTGTAAGTTTTATCTTTTTTGTTACACGCTCATCATGTCTTATGTTTTGATATTTGATTTATGGCTCTAAATATAGTATCATGGAATGTCAATGGTTTAAACGGCGCTGTTAAGAGAACTAAGTGTTTGGATTATTTAAGATCTAAACGGGCCTCAGTCGTATTAATACAGGAATCTCATTTAAAAGCCTGTGACGTACATCGTTTTCAGAATAGACATTTTAAAGTAGCCTCATCCTCTTCATCTGTAAAGAAAAATAAGGGGGTTTTGATATTGGTTGCCCGGCGCCTTCCCTTTTCCATACATTGTTCGAAGGGTGATGCTGATGGTCGTATTACATATGTACTTGGTTCTTGGACCAATATTAAATGTGCCTTTATCTCAGTGTATGCTCCGAATGAATATGATAGCGCATTTTACCAGCAACTCATCCATATCATATTGAGCCTTAATGACTACCACCTTGTTATAGGTGGGGACTTCAATGCGGTCCATAACCCTCTACTTGACAGATCCTCAAAATTTCCATCTGACCTGGCTTCTTCAAAGTTATTTAACGAATTCATAAATCAAGTAAAGGTATGTGATATATGGCGGTTGAAAAACGAGGGTGTTAAAGATTACACGTTCTTCTCAGCCCGCCATAAGAGCTATTCGCGTATTGATTATCTGCTCATATCATCCACCTGTATTCCATTTGTTGATAGCGTAGATATCCTGCCTATCCTCCTTTCAGATCACTCCCCTGTAACTTTGTGTCTTCTTCCTTTCACTGTCCCCTCTGGGGGCAAACGTTGGAGATTTAATACATCCCTTCTTCGTGATCAAATATTTCTATCACAGTTACGTTCTTCCTTAGTAGAGTTTATTAAATTTAATAGTGAATCCGCTAAGAATCGTCTTTATGGGAGGTGACAAAATGTTTTATAAGAGGGAATTGTATTGCCATCTCTTCCTATCAACAGAAATCTAGAAATATCCGTAAAGAAGAACTGGAGAGACAAATTCGGGGGGTGGAACAAGACCTCAAGAATACTTACTGCTCTAGGAAGGCAGACGAACTACGTGCACTTAAATCGGAACTGAAAGGACTACTCCTACATAGAGCTGAATTTATAATGCACCGCACAATGCAGTCATATTATTTTAACGGTGAGAGACCAAGTAAATTATTAGCACTACGGATCAAACATATGGAGGCTAGAGCAAATATATATAGTATAAAGAATAAAGGTATTCTATATACCCAGCCAAAAGAGATCAATCAAATTTTTAAAACCTTTTATGAACAGCTGTATACGTCGGATACCTCTGCGTCATATCAACAATGTATTTCATTTCTTGAACAGTTTCCCCTCCCCAAAATTGATGTCATGATATACTCAATAATCCTTTGTCACTTGGAGAATTAAAATTTGCATTGGATTCTTTGCCAAAGAACAAGAACGGAATTCCCCCTGAATTAATTTCTGTGATTTGGGATATAGTGGCGCCACTTATTTTAAATTCATTTAATTTTGCGATTGAAAACGGAGCCCTACACAGGGACCAAAATACAGCTCTTATCACTCTTTTACTTAAAAAAGACAAAGACCCCTTGGAATGCGCTAGTTATCGTCCTATTAGTTTAATTACTGTTGATGCAAAACTTCTTGCCAAAACTTTAGCCTTTAGACTAGATAAATGTATACATAAGGTCATTAATTATGATCAGTCTGGCTTTCTCAAAGATCGCTTTGCGTCAGATAACATTAGGCGATTGTTACATATTATTCACAGATCCAGCTCCTACTCAGCTTCCTCCGCAGTCATCTCTTTGGACGCGGAGAAAGCGTTTGATAGGATCGAATGGAGCTTCCTCTGGGCGGTTCTTAAACATATAGGGGCTGGACAGGAATTTATTAAAATGGTTCAAACACTTTATAACGGTTGCTCAGCTCGTGTACTCACTGGTCCTCTTGTGTCTCCTTCTTTCTCTCTTGGTCAAGGTACTCGTCAAGGCTGTCCATTGTCGCCTTTGCTTTTCACTCTGGCAGTGGAATCATTGGCTCAAGCAGTACGCCAATCTTCCGCTATACAGCCCATTATATGTGTTAATACCTTACATAAAATCTCTCTTTACGCGGATGATATTTTGCTCTATGTCTCCAATATTTCTATGTCCGTCCCTAAATGTTTAAATCTTTTTAACATATTTGGTAAGTTTTCAGGCTACAAAATCAATTGGAATAAATCGGTTTTAATGCCCCTTAATGATGCTGCAAAACTAGAATCAAGCAGCCTACCCCCCTTGATCCCTATAGTCAATCAATTTACTTATCTGGGTATCACAATATTCTCAACTATACACTCTATCCCAAATACAATTTCCAAATTCTCTTAAACAAGATCAAGGAAGATTTAGATAGATGGTCCCCATTATGTTTAGCTCTACATGGAAGGATATCTACCGTTAAAATGAATATTCTGCCTAGGGTCAATTTCTTATTTTCTATGTTGCCGTTACCAGCACCTGAATGTTTCTTCAAAGAGCTTAACATGGTTATTTCCAGATTTATATGGAATAAGAAAAAACCCAGAATCCGGCTTAAGACAATGCAACGTAGGAAACTTGATGGGGGTCTGTCACTTCCAGACTTTAAATTATATCATTTAGCATTTCAAATAAGGACACTTAGAATCTGGGTTAACCCCAGTTCTCCTGTTCCTTGGCGAGATCTAGAAGTGAACATTACCCTACCTGTTCGCTTACAAGATCTCCCCTTTTCAAGTATTTCAAAAAATTCGAAGAAAAAATATGGACCCATTGTTGAAAGTTCCCTTAATGTATGGAAAAAGGTTGAGAAAATTATGGGTGGTCCCTTTTTATATACAAGTGCAACACCTTTATGGAATAATAACTGTCTACAAACTGGGAAAAAGCCCTTTGTTTATAAAGCCTGGTCTGATTGCGGTATTCACACTTTGAATGACATTTTTTGTGAGGAAGGCCTCAAATCTTTTCAAGATCTAAGTAAAGAATTCTCCTTACCAGGATTTTCCTTTTTCTTATATTTAAGACTGAGGTCAGCTCTAAAGGCCTACGGTGTTCCCTGGACTGCTAATATATTCCCACATCCCTTGTGGAAGTGGTTGGACTTTAACACCCCCTCAAGTGGCTTAGTCTCTAAAGTCTATAACTCTATTCTCTTTCATCAGTACTCCTATATACCAGCTATTTACTCCTGGGAAAAAGAAGTAACAACTAAACCTGATTGGGATGTTGTATGGGCCAGATGTTTCATTGCATCTAAAAACATGGCGCATCAGATGATCCACTATAAACTTATTAATAGGGCCTACATCACTCCAAGCTTATTGTATAAAATGAAGATCAGGCCTGATCCTTACTGTCATCTATGTAATAATTCTATAGTAGGCTCGTATTTGCACATGTTCTGGGAATGCCCTATGGTGGTACCTTTATGGTCCCTTGTATGTATGGTTCTTTCTGATATCTTACATCTAGAAATACCTCGGGACCCCATGATCTTCTTGCTCTTAGATGACTCTACACTTCAGCTAAATACTCATCACAGAAGGATCTTATTGGCTGCAGGTACTGCAGCCAAAAATCTATCTTAAAGCTATGGATTGAACCATCCACCTCCTACAATTACATCTGGCTTTCTTACTTCAGAGACATTGCCTTGCTTGAGGGAACCACTGTTAAACTCAATGGGGCTAAAGACAGTACTATTCAAAGCTGGTCAAGAACAGCCGAAATGTTGTTAGAACTACTTAAACCTTGACTTCCTAATTTTGTTATTTGGTTGTGATAATTTTCATGGCATCTGTTTGTATATAGTTCATTGAATCTGTCTTAGTGTTTATGATGCAGCTAAAATCATAATAAAAAGTTAATCACAAAAAAAAAAAACTATGCTTTCCCAATAGCTAGTGGTCAGAAATCGGTCAGAAATCAGTCAAAAGGTCGGTCGAAGTGGAAGTCGGACTGAAGCACAGTCGTTGAAGCCCAGTAGCCGAAGCACCGCTACTTTGACCACGGCGGAAAAGTCGCATGGGTCATTGAGAACTGATTGACCGGGGCTGATTTTCCATCTAACAGTCGCCGACTTCAACCACGAGCCGCGCAGCTGACCATTCAACAGCCGTCACATCCAGACTCCAAAACACTCCGTGAAATATCTGACCAAAGTCTCCAAAGAAGAAAACCGCTCAGAACAGCGCATTTCACCAGCCGGCAACAACTTTAAAGCTTCCGCGCAACCCACGAAGGGCTTTCCCGAGAAGACGTCACCTGAAAGACAGCCAATCCAGAACGGGACTCTGCTGCACGCGAGTCGCAGAACAACCCGATTACCTCAGCTGTCAGAGCAAACGCAGGTACAAGCAAACTTCTCTCTCTTGCTGGAAACTGGTGAAACTCCTTTAAACCTAAAGAATCAAGCCAAAGCTCTGCTTTTGTGATTTTCCTCAGGTTGCGATGTTTAGTTAGTATTTGGGACTTTCTTCATAACTCATATCAACTCCGTGAATGTGTATGTGTGTGCGTATGAATGTGTGTGTGTGTTTAGCCTTAGTTTCCTGTAATCGTTAGAAGTAGTCAATAAAGCTTGTTTTGATTTTCACATATACGAGTTTCTTGTGCTGTGTGTCAAATTACTGCCTTAAACTTAAGTTTAATGAGTTACCTCTTGCTTAT
This sequence comes from Megalobrama amblycephala, assembly GCF_018812025.1. Taxonomy (NCBI): domain Eukaryota; kingdom Metazoa; phylum Chordata; class Actinopteri; order Cypriniformes; family Xenocyprididae; genus Megalobrama; species Megalobrama amblycephala. Next base: position 4,222,620 of record NC_063059.1, on the reverse strand, counting down.
AATAATCATAATAAAATATTGTTACTGTTGGCCACAGAATAATATTTTATCCAGAATTGGTAGAATACTTTAACCTCAATTTTTCACAGGACGAATAATTGATGAAGTGTTAAATATTAATTCTGAATCATTTACAGTGAATCAATTACAGTTGATTCGATTCTTATTCCCTGTAACTTAATTCTTTATACTTAATTGACTTAATAAATGACCTAAGGTCCTTACAGCAGCCAGCTGGTCTTCTCCACACACTTTTGCTCGTTTCTATAGACAGGATGTGACAGAACCTTCTCTGGCCAACTCAGTCCTGGGAGTGAGTAGTCAGTTGGTATAATGCAATTTTATTGAAGGGCAAGGAATTCTGTTTTTACCTCTGTCGGGAGGTATGATTCAGATAATTACACAGCCTTTCTTAGTCTGCTTTGTCAACATATCGGCAATACGGGAGTTGTCTATATCCCATTGTGAAATACTGAATGAATCTTAGAAAGAGAACATTAGGTTACTGACATAACCCTGGTTGTCTGATAACATGAAGTGAGGTATCTCACAAACATCGCCCTCCTTACCTGTCCTGCACAGAGAAGAGATATGCGGAGAATGACGAAATGGCAGGTAACTGCGGTTTATATACAGGGAGGTGGGACTCCCGGATCGTTGCAGCGATTGGTCTGCCATGGTTGTGCCTCCGGTGCTTCCGGTTATTAGTGTTATTGGTGCTTCCGCAATCGGCCACGCCCAGAGGCAGTCCCATAGTGAGATACCTCACTTCATGTTATCAGAGAACTGGGGTTACATCAGTAACCTAACGTTTTGTGTTACTAAAAATGAATTGGTTCAGTAATACTGTATGTCTAATCCAGAGATTGTAGCGAAAATTAACTCAAAGGGGAAATATTAATAATTATTCATAACTCATGATTATTAATTATGATTAATTATGAATATGCAAATCCGTTAATCAGATTAACTGGACGTAGCTACATTAAAATTAATATTACAATCAGTTAACCTGTTCGTCCAGTGAACGCTCAGTGTTGATTGTTTATTAATTCTAAGAAATGTTAATTTCCAAGTTATGGAAAAATAATATTTCTTATTGTACTGTACTACTCAGAGCACGTAGTCCGGATCTATCACTTAAGAGGCAATTCATTAGCAGACGGAGTCAGAACAAACGTGTATTGTGCACAATCTTTATTAACTAACTCACAAACACATAACTAAACTAACAAACACATAACATAACATACATAAAGGGGTCCCACACACACACACACACACACGCAAGTCAGAATGAGTAATGATAGAGTTGAACCGGAAGAGATGCTGTTACTAGAGCTACATGAAATGTCAAAGGCAATCTGGAAAGGAATCATCAGTTTCTTCAGCAATAGCAAGGTAAGTCTTACAAATTAATACTAACTCGCTGTTTAGTGTTAAAATGCACGATACTTGCAAGATGCCCTTAGGCTGAGGAGCATCGGCTCTGCCATCTGAGGAGAGATCTTGGGTGATTCAGTCCGAAGTTATTGCCAGTCTTTTCCATGTGGGATGAGGAGCACATGGCTAGTTTGTAGGCCGAGGCCTACAGGCCTTGCAGGCCTGGCCTAGGCCGGCCGCAAGGAGATCGATTCGGTCGTTCAGAAGCAAGGAGAAAAAAAAAGGGGAGTGGCACTGTTCGCTGGTTTTTAACCTCTGGTCAAAGTCACACCTCTCAGTTGTTGACCGGACCAATGAAGATGTTGTAATTCTGGGTGGCAACACCCCTCCTGTCAGGGCTTTTACGACCCAGAAAGATTAACAAGCTGAGTTCTTGAATCAGAACTATTAAATATTCTTTTAATACTGATGTGTTGCACAGGTATGGATGTACCGCATACACAAGCATTTAAATCTTCCCGCTACGAACGTATAGACACTAAACATGGCATGATTGAAGTTACCGTGCAGGTCATAACATTTAACAATCATCAAACATGTAAATACAATGAGTACAATACAACATCAGTAATAATGGATACCATTTCCTGAGAAGGATTCATTTATAGCACAGTCTGTCTATACATTAATGCCATAGAGTCTGTGTTCTGTGTGGAAAATGCAGGGAAGATGCAGATTTTCTGTGTCTCTACTCTGTTCTCCATGCAGCAACCACATTCCTCAGCGCAATAAACTTGTAACTGAAAACTTCCCGGGGGATGGGGACAGACTCCAGAGTGAGCTTAAAACTATTGGTTAACTAACCAATAATTGTGTCTGATTTGCCTCAGTCATTACACGATCATGTGCTTACATCTCTATAGTTGACATCTAAAACATGTCATGGTAAGAAACAGTATGGTAATAGGAGAGCTTTGCATTTTGGAATATTTTTAGGTCTTACCAGCTGCTGTTGTTGCCTGTTCTCGCTGTGTAGTGTGGTTTTCATTGTGGTCTATAATGGCCCACATTGTGTGTGCCTGCATCACTGCATATTGAAAGTTTAGACGCTTTGGACAGTATTTCAGCAGGGCATTATGAAAGACCACGAGTTGTCCTGGTAAAACAGGGAAAAAATGAGAGAACAAACAATAACCTGTATGAACATTTGTGTGCGTGATCTGTTCAGGACTGACATTGTGTTAGGGCTGGGGTCATTCCAATATTAGTGTCTTTTGAAGCGATTCAAAGCGATTCTGTGTGTTTGAACAGCGTCATTTGCTCCAGGTCTTTCAGTAGACATGTATCCACCACTATTTCAACCAGAGCTTTGTAGGCAAGGGAGTCCACGGACAACCATTTCTTCATTATTTGCTGGTCTCCTGTCAGCTCTTTATGCTAGCATTTGTACTAAAGTATCTGGAAAACACTTACATTTTTGCATGCCATTGAGTTATTGCGCAAGATTTGTGATAACTTTATCTCTGAATTACAAGAGAACCAGGTATCAAGTAGAAATGAAGCTCTAGCGCAAGTTCTGCCGGAAAGACTCAAATGTTACGTCACTTATTAATTCAGATCTAACCAATCATTATCTAACACTTGGAGTATAAAAGATTGGTACTTACACTTGTCTGAGTTCGCAGATGCTGACGCGAACTTCACCTCCATCCTCCCCACCACCACCAGGATGGTCCCTGTCCTTACTCCCCGGGGGTTGGCTATGCCCCTGCCTTCAGCTTCAGGCAGGAAATGCAAAGTCTGCAACTCTCAGGACGTGAGCTACGGACGGGGCCTACGCCAAAGATCATTAACTTTAAATATATATTCTGCTTGCTGTTTGGTAATAAATATCAGTGTTTCATTATCTTGCCTCCCGAGTCTTTCTGGTAGAACTGAAAATCTATTCCTTCAATCTACTGAAATATTATGCGTCTGACCTTCAATGCCGGCATGTTTTTGAGATGGGCATTGATATGGGCATTGGTCATTTTGAAAGTAGAACTGAAATAGACAATACAGTCCTACATTGTTCACCTTATTCTAATAAGCCATTATGGCCATCGTAGTAACATAGGCTACATTATAGATTCATGTGTTGATACTGAAAACCTGTGTAGACTACCTTCTCTACTGAAAGGATTTGATAAGAGAATTGATAGAGAATCAGAACGATAAAGCAGGATCGACAATGGCATCAAAAATTGTTAAAATCCTATAAATTCCCACAAGTATCTACAGGTTGTGCTCTACTGCCCAATAGACTAACCTTTTGCCACTGTTACAGTTCCCTTTTTTCCCCTGGACTCTAATTCCCATGATCCTCCTGTTTCGTCACCTGCACTCACTTCCCTCGTCAGCTCCTCATCATCACTCATCACCTGCACCTGGACTCTATTATCATCACTCTCCTTTATATGGCACTCACTCCCTGCACTCCTTGTCCGTTCTCTGTTTTGTTAGATGTATGTTTGGTGATCTCTGCCTTCTGTTTAATAAATGTATAGTTGCTATTGTGGAAATCCGTATCAGCCTCATCTCTCTACCTGCATACCGTAACAGAAGAATGGACCTTTTAAACCGACCGGATTTTCCACAAAAGAAAATGGAGACTTTTCCCAGCTCCCTGGCTCCTGCTCCTCCAACACCTCTGTCAACCGGCGATCGCCTCATCGGGCTCCTGCAGGTTGGTCGTTCGCTGGAGAGGTATGTGGAGGAGTTCGTTGAGCTCGCTTTTTTGTCTGACTGGCCTGAAGCATGTTTGATCTCCCTGTTTCTGGATGGACTAGATGATGACACTATCCGTTTTGGTGAACCTGATTATCGTTTCTCCTTAAGCTAAACTATCAATTCCATTTTGTGGTTAAATGACTCCAAATTCTTTGTTGATTGGGTTCAGGATAAGTGTTTGTCTCTAGTCCATCCAGAAACACGGTTGGCCGGGCCAGTCAGTCAGCCACTGTCTTCCTCCGCATACCCCCCCAGCGAACTTCCTGCCTGTACTATGCTGGACCCTCTCTCCTCTGCTGGGTCCAGGAGGCGGCGGAAGAGAAAGCCCAAGTCAGCTCCAGTCTCCGCCGCCGAGCAAACGGCTCCAGCCTCCGCTGAGCCCTCTCCAGTTTCCGCCGAGCCCGCTCCCGTTCCTACGGGAATTCTAATAGTATTTGAGGGGATGGACTGGCCCTCTGCTTCAGCCACCGAGCCAATTTCTCCAATCTCCGCCGCCGAGCCTTTTGCCACTGTTACAGTTCCCTTGTTCCCCTGGACTCTAATTCCCATGATCCTCCTGTTTCGTCACCTGCACTCACTTCCCTCGTCAGCTCCTCATCATCACTCATCACCTGCACCTGGACTCTATTATCATCACTCCCTTTATATGGCACTCACTCCCTGCACTCCTTGTCCGTTCTCTGTTTTGTTAGATGACAGCTGACTCCAGGCAGAGAAACATGGATTTTCAGTAGGGGTGTAACGATACGCTCAGGTCACAATACGGTACGTATCGCGATACTGAGTTTGAATATATATATTTTGAACAAAATGAAATTGAAATTCAAATTAGATTTATTTAAAAAACATTAACAAATTTCAATAATTTTCCTTGTACATACAAGATCACATTTCAAGGTTTAATAAAAACCTTCTGTATTCAAAATAACAGCTGAATAGGTTTGTCTGTCACTGAAAAAAAAAATGTTAACATTAACATGAACTTAGAATTCAGAATCCAGGGACAGTTCACATATCGCATCTAAAAATGCGTGGAAGGCGCGGCCGCACTGCTTCTCCTTCTTTCCAAAGCGCTTGCACTCCCGTGGCGTCGGTCGTTGTTATGCAACCATGAACTGCACTCTCCAAGAGGATCAGGAAGTTTCAGCAAAGGATAAAATTATTTCTAGCCCTTGCATTACCTTTACTACTATCTATATTTATGGAGATGAGATGTAAAAACCACCCTGTACAGTTGTTCGGCTGAGATTTCAGTTTTGTTATGGAAAGGCCATAGCTGATCGGTTGGTTCTTGTCACATGGCCTGCAGGTGCGCTTGCGGCATTCTGAAAAGTTGAATAATTTTTCATCTCGATGCGCCTGGAAAACGCACTGCATGCACGTCGCGACCGCATTGCTTCTATTATGAGCGTGCTTGCCACGTGACTACATTTGAAATAACTGACTTGCATGCGGAAAAGACACAATATGTGAATGGCCCCACAGAACTTCTTAAAGCAAAGCATCGCAAGCATCTTTTGCTTTTCTGTGAGCACAGCTGTTGCTGTGGCACTGCGGTGAAAGAAAGCCACGACTTTTCTCACGCGACCAAGCAAGAGACTGACGCGAGAAACGTTTAAACCTGCTTGCAAGATTCGAATGTGTGTGCGAAACACTTACTGAACTAGAAAAGCTGATTGAGACACATCCTTATATGCAGTGACAACCCAGCTTCTCTCATTGCCGCCTCCACGTTGCAGAGTAGGTCACGTCGGCAGCTCAACCAATAAGATTAAACTGCCGTCATATCGTAAAAGTATCGCCATCACTCTACGATGCATATCGTAACATTTTTGCATAGTGAAATATCGTACTGCGATATATTGTTACACCCCTAATTTTCAGTTATCATTTTGTGTCAAATTGTTGGATTTTGAGGTAAAATCATATCATGTATATATTGTATTATTATATATTATGTTGACAACTCATCAATTAAATATTTTCCATCTTATATTCTGCATAATTGAGGTGTTTTTAAATAAACACTGACAAAACTATACTATAAAACTATTTATGTTTTAAGACTGGACAATATGACGAATATAACATTGATATAAGTGATTACGTGGATTTCAAACCTACCTATATTGTAGTTATATAAAATATTCACAGGCAGATTTGCTTTATGTATTTCCCCACCGTCGAAATCAGGCACATATTAAATGTCAGGAAACACGACTCCTGGCTGCATGTCAATATCCATGGATTAGGTTTATTTGACAAGTTGTAAGGAACACATTCAATTCCAACCTTTAGTGTAATTCGTTTTACTCGCGTTTTGCACAGTTTCCCCTATTAAATCCAGTCATGCAGCAGGTTCTTTTGCCACTCAGTCCAGCTGAAGGAGCGCGTTTTCAGGCGGGAAAGTGACGTCGATGCATTCCCTCTATAGTGTGAAAGATTATCATTTGTACATCTTTTGTCTTGCTAGTTTACACATTAAATAGATATAAAAACCCTTTCCAGCACTAGAAGAGGCAAAAGAGGATTTAATTCGGTAGGCTATCACACGCCACGCTGTTATCGGTGCGCACATACACGCATAGGGGGCTCGCGCACACACAAATAGAGAGGGGGGGGGGGCGTTTCAGATAGCTCGCAAACTCCAAATTGATTTCTCTTTCGCGTCCTCAATGCACTTGGATGGACACATACACGCATTATGTCAGTCAAAATACTCCTCTCGGCAAGTTTTCTCGTAAACACATTCAGTTGAGAATTTGGATGTGTATCTATCGGATGGGTGCGTGCATGGGGTCTTACTCTTAAAGTGACAGCAACCTATAAATACCTGCTGTTGTCTGTCATGTAAATCAAACAACAAAACGGCTTTAACAAAGATTATTCTATATTAAATTTATACAGTGAACAGTGTAATAAATAAATAAATAATACAGTAAGACCTTATACTTTTTTTGTAACTTTATTTATCTATTCTTGTAATTGGTGTACAGTATTTGTTCTTTTTACAGTCTGTTCACGTGCCTTTAATAATGTATTAGTTAGGCATGTTTTTCTGCTGTGGTATCTGATGTTAAAGTGGGCTAAGTAATAAATGTAAAGTTACCCCCCCCCACCCCAATTTTATTTATTTGTTTATTTTTTGTGCTGATGCGAAAAATGATCCGATCCGTGACTTAATAACCGTGATAGGATCTGAACCGTGAGTTTTGTGATCCGTTGAACCACTAGTAAATTGATTCTAGTGTTGTGTCCATTTGTTTACCTGAACCAGGTCAAAAACAACTATCTGATTGGAGGAGTCATCCATGAAGGAATAGGTTGTATATTTGCATGAATGGCCTGGGCTGTCACTCCTCCCATCACCACAGAGCTGCACTCCCTCACCATCCTGAGTCTGGCAGATTAGTTGTACTTCTATGATGTATTTCTGCTTCTTGTATGCTGCTTCAATCACCGGAATGAGGTAGCTTGCCTGTATGTTGTAGTATGATGTTTTTTGGGGCAGGTGCAAGTTCCAAGAGCCCAGCCCAGTCAGCGATGTCTGTAAGCATAGCACCAGTGAAGAGTGTGGCAGCTGCTGCTAGTAGGTTGTTTTCCGACATTCCACATGTGTTTGGACATGATTCCCAATTGACCCTTCGCAAAGACCCGCCCCCCTTAGTTACTGTTGCTTTGTCTGACAAGCCGTGGCGCTGTCACGCCACACGCAGTGTAAAATACATTGCAGAGCAAAGAGGATACTGACAACACGTCGACAGACAAGACAGAGCAGGTTACTTATGATATTAAACAAAGTCCCAGCTTTCAAATTGTGTAGTTATTAAAGAAATTCAAACAATAAAAACCGTTTTGTGGCTCTTTAATATGTCGTGACCATGGTCGTGACAGATTGCTGTAACGCCTCAGCTCAAGAGGCTCGTTAACCGATCATCTCTTCCTACTAGTCCATTTATAGCGTCAAATAAACATGAATGAACATGTTGTTTCAAACGCAGAAAGACATCAATATACACAATTTTTCAAGTTTAACTCCACCGAAGTTAATCTTCTTACTACTGGCTGCTTTGTCGGACAAAATGGCGGATGTGGCGTTCTGATTGGTTAGATCGCTTGTCAATCAAACTCCCGGCGAAGGGTCAATTGTTGATTCCAATTGTTTTTATGGTCTGGTCTGCCTCGGAGATCAGAGCTCCACAAATGGAGCATTTCTGGAAGAGCTCCATGAGTTTTGACTCATTCACAATCCACTTTCTCTCCTTCCATCTTCTGGGATGTTCAGAGTTGCTTGAAGGGCTTCCTGTGGTAGAGGTGGAGGGGCTTGTGAATGAAGCAAAACTGGCATCAGCAGGATCGGCAGCAGGCTCTGAACACATGCTGATGTCCAAGGCTGATGTTGAACTGATGTCCATTACAGATGATGTGTTTCTCTCCTCAAATTTGCATGCCAATTTTGGTCATCTCACATAAAAATGATTTGAATAAACAATTATCTAACTGTTCTATGACTGCATTTCATAATGCTATAGATAAGTGTCAGCAGAATGATGAAAAAACTACTAATAATTTCATTATGGATTATAGATAGCAGACATATAACTTGGCCACTCACATTAAAGATTAAACTTTTCCTTGAACTGCACACAGCCATGACACTGGACAAAGATGCGGTGTCCTATAAATTATAGAGATTTCAAATAATTTTAGGACTTTCATCCATAACAGTACACAAAACTAGAACATAAGGGAACGATTCATTGGCCTACCAATTGTGTCCATGTGGATGCCGGGGCAGCAAATGGCTTTGTGCACGTCACTGTCTGTGCAGGACTAGTCAGCTGCAACAGTAAGGGAACTTTGAACTCTGCTGGAAGCTCTTTTGCAGGTCTGGATTTCTGAGGGGTTGACTGTGGTAAACATCGGTAAAAAGGCTGAAGGAATCATTATGATCAGGTAGATCCTGCTGTAAATTACCAAGCTCACCTTGATTGATAATTGACAGGAAAAAAAAAAAGATTATTCCATGGAGGCAATACCTTTGAGATGCAAGCTAAAAAACTGTTCCAAAAACCTTTGGTAATACTTTATTTTAAGGGTCCAGAATAATGCATTAGTTAAGCATTAATTAATGATTAACTTGTTCACAATTAAGCATAAGTTAAGAATGAACACACTAGTAATTAATGACTAACTTTACATTTTAAGGGTATTTAATTATGCATTAGTTGAGCATAAATAAACTAGTAATTAATGATTTACTTGTTCACAGTTATTCATTAGTTAAGCATGGACACAATAGTAATTAATGATTAACTTAACATATAGTAGGTGTCACGACCGTCAGTGAGAGTGCCCGAATTAGCCACTTGAGGGCACTCCATCCTGGACTGTTTTCACCCCATTGACTACACTACCCATAACGCACTGCCGGACTCATTATCCATTTATCACATCATTACACCCAGCTGTCATGTATTTTGTAATCAGTGTCTGTCTATTTAATCTCAGTTGTTTCTGTCCTCAGTTGTGGTTTGTTGTATTTTGTTACGTGCACTTTGTTTCTCTGGCTTTTTGTATTGGACTGTTTTTGTGGAGTTTAACCTTTGCCTGTGTTCTGGATTACATGCTTGGAGTCTCCTGTAATAAACATCGCTGCACTTGGATCTTACCATCTTGTTCTTGTGTTCACCGTGACAGAACAAACCACCGCTATGCAAGGATCCAGCAGCAGGAGACTCCGGTCATCCGTGGGGGCTGAGGAGGCTCAGGCCCTTTTGGCAACTCTCCGCCAGAGGAGAATGGGAGTGCGGGCATTCGTCCAGAAGTTCTGGTCACGGGCGGAGGGGTATGGTCTCTCTGATACGGTCCTCAAAGACACAATTAATAACTGTCTGGATAAACCTCTGCCGCAGTGGGAGATGGAGCTGGTAAGGGGGTTAAACTTTTGGAATTTCTCCAATTACCTGCATCTGCGTGGGAATGGGCCGCTTCGACTACCTCCAGCACCCGCTCCAGCCCGTGTGCCCGCTCCAGCCCGTGTGTCCTTTCCAAGGCCTGCTCCAGCCCATGAGTGCGTCCCAGCCCGTGAATCCGCTTCAGAGGCCTCAGAGGAGGTTGGCACTGAGTCTCCGCTTCCCACATCTAAAAGGAGGAAGAGGAGGAGGAAGGCTTCCATCCCCCAAGACCCGGAGGCCTCTCCAGAGCTCGCTCCAGTCAGTGAATCCACTCCAGAGCCCGCTTCAGTTAGTGAGTCCACTCCAGAGCCTGCTCCAGTCAGTGAGTCCGCTCCAGTCAGTGAGTCCGCTCCAGTCAGTGAGGCCGCTCCAGTCAGTGAGGCCGCTCCAGTCAGTGAGGCCGCTCCAGTCAGTGAGGCCGCTCCAGTCAGTGAGGCCGCTCCAGTCAGTGAGGCCGCTCCAGTCAGTGAGGCCGCTCCAGTCAGTGAGGCCGCTCCAGTCAGTGAGGCCGCTCCAGTCAGTGAGGCCGCTCCAGTCAGTGAGGCCGCTCCAGTCAGTGAGGCCGCTCCAGTCAGTGAGGCCGCTCCAGTCAGTGAGGCCGCTCCAGTCAGTGAGGCCGCTCCAGTCAGTGAGGCCGCTCCAGTCAGTGAGGCCGCTCCAGTCAGTGAGGCCGCTCCAGTCAGTGAGGCCGCTCCAGTCAGTGAGGCCGCTCCAGTCAGTGAGGCCGCTCCAGTCAGTGAGGCCGCTCCAGTCAGTGAGGCCGCTCCAGTCAGTGAGGCCGCTCCAGTCAGTGAGGCCGCTCCAGTCAGTGAGGCCGCTCCAGTCAGTGAGGCCGCTCCAGTCAGTGAGGCCGCTCCAGTCAGTGAGGCCGCTCCAGTCAGTGAGGCCGCTCCAGTCAGTGAGGCCGCTCCAGTCAGTGAGTCTACTACAGAGCTCGCTCCAGCCAGTGAGTCAACTACAGAGCCCGCTCTAGTCAGTGAGTCCGCTCCAGCCAGTGAGTCCCCTACAGAGCCCGCTCCAGCCAGTGAGCCCACTACAGAGCCCGCTCCAGCCAGTGAGTCCACTACAGAGCCCGCTCCAGCCTGTGAGCCCGTTCCAGAGCTCGCTCCAGCCAGTGAGTCAACTACAGAGCCCGCTCTAGTCAGTGAGTCCGCTCCAGCCAGTGAGTCCCCTACAGAGCCCGCTCCAGCCAGTGAGCCCACTACAGAGCCCGCTCCAGCCAGTGAGTCCACTACAGAGCCCGCTCCAGCCTGTGAGCCCGTTCCAGAGTCCGCTCCAGCCAGTGAGTCCGCTCCAGCCAGTGAGTCCGCTCCAGCCAGTGAGTCCGCTCCAGCCAGTGAGTCCGCTCCAGCCAGTGAGTCCACTCCAGAGCCTGCTCTAGCCAGTGAGTCCACTCCAGTCCCGCATGCTCTCCCTGTCAGTCCCGTGATGGCCAGGAGGTCTGTCTTCACTTTTTATATTTTGGCTGTCTTGCGTGCCTGGAGGATGCACTCAGAACAGCCCGAGCCCGCTCCAGCCAGTGAGTCCGCTCCAGAGCCCGCTCCAGCCAGTGAGTCCACTCCAGAGCCCGCTCCAGCCAGTGAGTCCGTTCCAGAGCCCGCTCCAGCCAGTGAGTCCACTCCAGAGCCCGCTCCAGTCAGTGAATCCACTCCAGAGCCCGCTTCAGTTAGTGAGTCCACTCCAGAGCCTGCTTCAGTCAGTGAGTCCGCTCCAGTCAGTGAGTCCGCTCCAGCCAGTGAGCCCGCTCCAGCCAGTGAGCCCGCTCCAGCCAGTGAGCCCGCTCCAGCCAGTGAGTCCACTCCAGCCAGTGAGTCCGCTCCAGCCAGTGAGTCCGCTCCAGCCAGTGAGTCCGCTCCAGCCAGTGAGTCCGCTCCAGCCAGTGAGTCCGCTCCAGTACGGCATGCTCTCCCTATCAGTCCAGTGATGGCTAAGAGGGCTGTCCTCACGTTCTATGTTTTGGCGGTCTTGCGTGCCTGGAGGATGCTCTTAGAGCAGCCCCAGCCTGAGCACGCTGCCGTCCCAGAGCAGCCCCAGCCTGAGCACGCTGCCGTCCCAGAGCAGCCCCAGCCTGAGCACGCTGCCGTTCCAGAGCAGCCCCAGTCTGAGCACGTTGCCGTCCCTGAGCAGTTCCAGTCTGAACTCGTTGCCGTCCCAGAGCAGTTCCAGTCTGAGCCCGCTGCCGTCCTTGAGTCCTCCGCTCTCCCTGATACGGCCACGGAGGCCGTCATCGAGCTGTCCGCTCTCCCTGATACGGCCACGGAGGCCGTCACCGAGCTGCCCGCTCTCCCTGATATGGCCACGAAGCACCCTTGGCCAGCCCTGCCGCCGCCGTCCAAGCCTACTGCCCTGCCGCCGTCCAAGCCTTCTGCCCTGCCGCCACCGCCCAGATCTTCTGTCCTGCCGCCGTCATCCAAGCCCTCTGCCCTGCCGCCGCCGCCAGGCTTTCTGCCCTGCCGCCACTGCCCAGGCCGTCTGAACCGTTGGAACCAGCCTGGTCAGTTCCTCCAGCGCCACCCTGGCAATCAGCCAGGATTCCAGACCCTCTGGAACCAGCCTGGTCAGTTCCTCCAGCGCCACCCTGGCAATCAGCCAGGATTCCAGACCTTCTGGAACCAGCCTGGTCAGTTCCTCCAGCGCCACCCTGGCACTCAGCCAGGACTCCAGAACCACTGGAACCAGCCTGGTCAGTTCCTCCAGCACCACCCTGGCTATCAGTTGGGCACTCTGGTCCTGGCCCACCATCCCTCCCCCTGATCCTCCTCCTGTCCACCTCCCTCCTGAGTTTGTGTTTTTCGTTTTTGTTTTGTCTGGTGGAGCGTCTGGTAGCCGCTCCTTTGAGGGGGGGTAATGTCACGACCGTCAGTGAGAGTGCCCGAATTAGCCACTTGAGGGCACTCCATCCTGGACTGTTTTCACCCCATTGACTACACTACCCATAACGCACTGCCGGACTCATTATCCATTTATCACATCATTACACCCAGCTGTCATGTATTTTGTAATCAGTGTCTGTCTATTTAATCTCAGTTGTTTCTGTCCTCAGTTGTGGTTTGTTGTATTTTGTTACGTGCACTTTGTTTCTCTGGCTTTTTGTATTGGACTGTTTTTGTGGAGTTTAACCTTTGCCTGTGTTCTGGATTACATGCTTGGAGTCTCCTGTAATAAACATCGCTGCACTTGGATCTTACCATCTTGTTCTTGTGTGCACCGTGACAGTAGGACATATTAGCCATTATTTACAAATTATTAAACATTAAACATTTTTACACATTTATGCTATAAATAAACACAAGTAACCTAGTAATCAATGATTAACTGAATGTACAGTACACGCCTTTTAGTCATTATCTACAACTTAATAAGCCATATATTATTTTATGTAGTGATGTAGTTATATTTCTGTGCCATTCTTTTAAGTTAACCAAACAATAAACTAGTAATTATGCTTAATTACTGACGGTTTTGCTGTTATAAATTGCTAAAATAGTACAACAAATACAATTTGACCCCCAAAGTGAAAGGTTTATCCACATTAATTATGGCACTTATTGAGTGATATTCAAGTTTGAGCAGAATAAGCCAATAATTAAGGCTAAAATGGCATTAATACAATACAATTAAAGGCAATTTGACCCCCTATTCTAAAGTGAAAGCTAAATCCTCATTAATTATGCCACTTATTGAGTTATATTCAAGATTATTGACGAGAATAAGCCAATAATTAACACTAAATGGCCATTACTGAGACAATTTTACCCCATACTGTAAAGTAAAAGTTATATCCTCAATTAAGGCACTTATTGAATAGTCTCATTGTTATATAAGTATTAGTACATAACTTTTACAGATTACGTTTGGATAAATGGTGAAAGATACAACATGGACGTATTGGCAAAATTTAAACGTAAGCATATTACACTTTTACAGCAGAAATACTTCTTTTAGAATCTTTTATATCATAAAGATATCTGTATAATTTCCCTTTTACCGTTTTATGGATAAATGTTATATCCCTAAACCCAAACATAACCATTTTATAGAGAATATAAAACGAACGTAATGGACATTAATATTTCGGAAAAAGACAATTTTAGTAACACTATATAGAATTAGAAGGATATTTTGAGCCACTAAATTCACTCAAACCTCTAAACCCACCCATAATAAAGAAAAACATAAGTCAGAAAAGTGTAACTTAATCACAATAATTTCTTTTTTAAGAAAATTTCAAAAGCGATACCAATAGTAGTCCGAATGACAATGTGTTGCAGTCGCAGTCCTCTCTGGTGATACATAATAGTTTTGTATCAGGTACATGCAGAATTAAGTTATTAATCCACAAAAATGGGCTGTGTCCAAAAACTGGAAAATGCTGCCTTCTGAGGACACATTTCAAGGTAGTGAGGCATCAAGGCACGTCCGAATCCAATGTTAGCTTCACTTCCTGTCTCATGAGATACCTTCCTCAGATCGATTTTTGAAGGAAGCCTTAGCTGCCTTTGATATCCCACAATCCTGTGCTTTCCATTCTGTGACAGTTGAGCTAGAAAAATAAAGATGGCGTCCGAAAGTTGCGTTTGCTGCTCAGTTTGTGTATAAATGTACGATTTTGACCAACATATTTCAATTTTGATATCATTTCTATAGACAAATTACTACTGTAATAATTAAATATTTGTTTAGTTCTCACCAAAGCTCACGCTATATTGCTGTAGATCATTAAACCATTACGCTGCCTCAGAAGTCTGTCCGAAATCAATTTCGTGAGGTGCCTTCATGCACAAACGCTGCCATACAAGTCATTCTCTTATAAGACAGCGAGGCAGCAAGACAGCTACCTAGGTTTTCGGATGCAGCCATGGTATTCACTTCACTTCACTTCACGGCATGTCGCAATCTGTGACGAAGCAGGCGAGAGCCAATGAGCGTTGATATCACTGCCGTAAAACGTGTCATGTCAAGCTTTTTGAGGCAGAAATTTTTGAATTCATAACGATCGCTGGATTTGTTTACGGTCACTGTTGAGGATGGAGATGAAGATCGGTGAAAAAAGAATTCAAGATTCTGTTTCTCGCAGTCGTATGGATTATAAAGATGTGGATTAAAGCTGATTAATTTGACGTCTTTTGTGATTTTTATGTTGCGTTTTGGTGTATTTTCTAGTCCTGTGTCTGAGAAGTATTACATGATAAATAATGGTTAGATGATTACAGATATGTTATTCATTTTAAGGTTTTAAAGTGTAGTTTTGTTTAGCGTAACGAACAGAGCAAAATATTCACATTTAATAATTTTTAGTGCTGTCAATATTGTATGTTTCAGTGTATGAAAACGTAAGCAAATGTATGTGTTGTAGAACAACACTGTGTAAAAATACATTCTCGTGTGATCACGTTGCAGAATAATTAAAACCAATAGTGTAAATAAGAACCTCTCTAGAATCTCTAGTACAAGAGGTCAAATTGCCTTTATTAGTATTGTATTAGTGGCAGTTTAGCCTTAATTATTGGCATATTGTGGTCAATAAACCTGAATATCTCTCAATAAGTGCCATAATTAATGAGGATTTAGCTTTTACTTTAGAATGGGGGTCAAATTGCCTTTATTAGTACTCAACTCAGCAAAAAAAGAAACGTCCTCTGACTTTCAACTGTTTTTACTTTCAGTAAACTTAATGTGTAAATATTTGTATGAACACTAAAAGAGTCAACACCATAAGACATAAACTAAAAATGTTTGACAATGTGTCCCTGAATGAAGGGAGGCTCAAAATCAAAAGTACCAGTCAGTATCTGGTGTGGCCACCAGCTGCTTGAAGTACTGCAGTGCATCTCCTCCTCATGGACTGGACCAGATTTGTCAGTTCTTGCTGTGAGATGTTACCCCACTCTTCCACCAAGGCACCTGCAAGTTCCTGGACATTTCTGGGGGGAATGGCCCTAGCCCTCACTCTGCGATCCAACAGGTCCCAGACGTGCTCAATGGGATTGAGATCCGGGCTCTTCGCTGGCCATGGCAGAACATTGACATTGCTGTCATGCAGAAACTCACGCACAGAACGAGCAGTATGGCTGGTGGCATTGTCCTGCTGGAGGATCATGTCCGGATGAGCATGCATAAAGGGTACCACATGAGGGAGGAGGATGTCTTCCCTGTACCGCAAGGCATTGAGATTGCCTGCAATGACAACAAGCTCAGTCCGATGGTGATGTGATATACCGCCCCAGACCACGACGGACCCCCCCACCTCCAAATCGATCCCGCTCCAGGGTACAGGCCTCGGTGTAACGCTCATTCCTTCGACGATAAACACGAATCCGTCCATCTCCCCTGGTGAGACAAAACTGTGACTCATCATTGAAAAGCACTTTTTGCCACTTCTGTCTGGTCCAGCGAAGGTGGGTTTGTGCCCATAGGCGGCGTTGTTGCTGGTGATGTCTGGTAAGGACCTGCCTTACAACAGGCCTACAAGCCCTCAGTCCAGCCTCTCTCAGCCTATTGCGGACAGTCTGAGCACTGATGGAGGGCTTGTGTGTTCTCGGGCAGTTGTTGTGGCCATCCTGTACCTGTCACGCAGGTGTGATATTCGGATGTACCGATCCTGTGCAGGTGTTGTTACACGTGATCTTCCACTGCGAGGATGATCAGCTGTCCTTCCTGTCTCCCTGTAGCGCTGTCTCAGGCGTCTCACAGTGCGGACATGGCAATTTATTGCCCTAGCCACATCAGCAGTCCTCATGCCTCCCTGCAGCATGCCTAATGCACGTTCACGCAGATGAGCAGGGACCCTGGGCATCTTTCTTTGGGTGTTTTTCAGTCAAGGTAGACAAGTCTCTTTAGTGTCTTGCGTTTTTAGAACTGTGACCTTAAATGCCTACTTTTTGTAAGCTGTTAAGGTCTTAACGACCATTCCACAGGTGCATGTTAATTAATTGATTATGGTTAATTGAACATGCATGGAAAACATTGTTTAAACCCTTTACAGTGAAGATCTGTAAAGTTATTTGGATTTTTACAACATTATTGTTGAAATGCACAGTCCTGAAAAAGGGACGTTTCTTTTTTTGCTGAGTATATATTAATGGCAGTTTAGCCTTAATTATTGGCTTATTCCCGTCAATAAACTTGAATATCACTCAATAAGCGGCATAATTAATGTGGATATACCTTTCACTTTGGGGGTCAAATTGTCTTTATTATACTATTTTAGCAATTTATAACTGAAAACCATCAGTAATTAAGCATAATTACTAGCTTATTGTTCGGTTAACTTAATAAAATGGCACAGAAATATAATAACATCACTACACAAAAATAATATACAGCATATTAAGTCAAATAGATAATGACTAAAAGGCGTTTTCTGTACATTCAGTTAATCATTAATTACTAGGTTATTTTTGTTTATTTATAGCATAAATGTGTATCTTTCAAATGTTTAATAATTTGTAAATAATGGCTAATATGCCCTACTATATATTAAGTTAATCATTAATTACTATTGTGTCCATGCTTAACTAATGAATTATTGTGAACAAGTAAATCATTAATTACTAGTTTATTTATGCTTAACTAATGCATAATTCTGACTTTTACAATGTAAAGTTAATCATTAATTACTAGTGTGTTCATTCTTAACTAATGCTTAATTGTGAACAAGTTAATCATTAATTAATTTTTAACTAATGCATTATTCTGGACCCTTAAAATAAAGTGTTACCAATGGGTCTTGTTGGCACCCTGCATGTCAGCCAGACACAGCCAGAGGTGATGTTCCTGAACCACAAGCGTGGACATCGCACAACCCAGAGACCGAGCAGTGACCAATTTCAATTTCAAAGACAGTTTACCAAGGCAGCCTCACAGAAGGCCAAACACTTGATGTCGCTGTCTGACCAGATGAGCAGAGGCCTCAGGAGAAGGACTCCCTATAGCGACAGGAGGCCAAACACACTCAAATCCAAAGACAGTTTACCAAGGCGCCCTCACAGAGGGCCAAACACCCCTCAGCCAAACAACTCTTGATAGTGAGAGGAGGCAAACCTGCTCAACATAAAACAGTTTGGGCATTTTCACAGAGGTTCGAACACTTGATTTCACTGTCTTACTGGACTTAGAAACAGTTTACCAAGGCGGCCTCTCAGGGGGCCGAACACTTGATGTCACTGTCTAGCTGGAGCTCAAGTGAGTGGCGGCCTCAGCAGAACAACTCTCAAAAAGTGAGAAGAGGCCAGCCCTACTCAACCTTAGAAACAGTTTACCAAGGTAGCCTCACAGTGGGCCGAACACCTGTCTAACTGGAGCTCAAGTGAGTGGATGCCTCAGCAGAATGACTTTTGGAAGCCAGCCAAACTCAACTAAAAGACAGTTATCAAGGTGGCCACACAGAGGGCCAAACACTTGATGTCACTGTTTAACTGGAGCTCAGGTGAGCGGAGGCCTCAGTAAAATGACTCTCTAAAATGAGAGGATGCCAATCCTAAAAGACAATCTTTCAAGGTGGGGGCTCAGATGAGCAGAGGCCTAGGCAGAATGATCCTCAGAGATTGCGCTGAGGCCAAACTACACTTAATCTAAAAGATACCACAGGGCCAACACACTTAGTGAAACTGTCTACATAGAGCCCAACAGAGCAGAGGCCTCAATCGAACAATCCTTAGATCGGGATGAGGCCAAATGACACTCAACCTAAAAGTCTAAATGAGCAGAGGCCAAACATAATGATCCTCAAATCGAAATGTGGCCAAACTACACTCAATATTAAAGATCGCTGAGCACAGTGGTCCAAAGAGGGCTGACACACTTAATGACACTGTCTAGATAGAGCCCAGGCACGCAGAGGCCTCAATCAAACAATCCTCAGATCGGGGTGAGGCCAAACCATACTCAAGGCTAAAAGAAGCTCACCACAGCGGCCATCAGAGGGCTGACACACTTGGCTTCACTGTCTAGCTGAAGCTAAGGTGAACTGAGGCCTAACTTTTGCTTAGCTTTATAGTAAGAGGAGGTCCAACATGCTCAGTCTCTGCAACCAAACTGTACTACTCAAATTAAAAGCTCAGAATTCCTCAGAATTACATAACTAAATCAAATAGCAGTATCAGAGCTAGCAAAAGGAAATTAAACAATAAATATTCCTGTTCGAATCCTGCCGTGCTTTGCTTACAACCCCCACACTCAATCCCGCCTGACCGCAATGGCGGCCGCAAATTGTAAAGATGAAGATGAGGACAGAAGGCCTACAAAACTAAGCAGTTTACCCTCAGTACAGAACTGACCTATGGTTGAATTATCTCATCTGGGGCATATTCAAGACAAGATATAAAAAGTAATATAGGATATGTTGAATGATCTAAAGGTGTACAACCATAAGCCATACCCTCATAATACACAAATCAATCTTGATGTCGAGGATGGATCTAACTGAGGATCAGAGAACTCTTGAACCCGTTGTTTCTGAGCAAATTAATTTCTGCCACCCCTGAATGCTAAGATCAACCAATCATCAGGACTGAGACACCACTCAAGTTAAAGAAGCATGCAATGCAATGGTAGTCCATTGTATCCGATTATGATATGCCTCCTCATTAACTGTGTTCTCTGATAGCTATAGAGTCCAATCCTTGATCCACAAATTTTCATGTTGCACATGTAAAGTCAGTGTGGGTGAGGGCAGGCATAGCTGTATGTCCACTCAGTCTTTTTAGCTGTTACATTATGTTCCTCTTGTATTTTAGCTGCTCTATTCCTACATGAAAGAGCTGTCGCCATGTGGAATGGTTATGTTTTTAGCTGGTCTTAATACTGCTTCTTCTGACCCCCGAAGACCAGTGACCCACATGAAGTTGTCCATATAGAACTTGTCATGGTAGGTGATCTTGAGGCACCTTGGTAACATGCTCGACCCAGCAGAGTCAGTATTAAGTGATTGTGGGCTCCATGCTCTTGCAGTTTGTCCTACCAAGTACACTGTCACACCATGTGAGCCACAGATTTCGCTTCAGGCATCTTATTTGGAAGCACTGCAGTCTCATTAAGTGGTGTCTGGATGTGGCCTAGTCTTCAGAGCTGATTAGGAGAGTCAAACTTACTACTGCAAATGGCTTTAATGATAGTAACTTTGGTGTGCAGTTGAAGGTGCTTGTTTTGAAAGACCTTTCGTCTGAGATTGCCAAAGGTTGCAAAGATTTGTTTTATCAGGTTGTGATTGACATTGCAGTCCTCTGATGGGATGCTGCCTAGTTTTTATGGTTAAAGCAGATGTAATGGGTGGTTGGCTGGACCTCCATTGGCATGCTATATCACCTCCATATTAGAAGAGTTGACTGACAGGCAGAGCCTGCTGTAAGTCTTAACAGCAGCAGCAAGGATGGTTCGCTGGTCTTCTGGGGAGTGAGCCACAAGCAGTCATCAGCATACTCAACTCAAAGATTCTCACTGTTGAGACAATGGTGGTTGCTTGGTGCCTTTGTATATTAAAAAGATTTCTGTCTAGCCTGAAGTCTAGAGCGATCCAACTACTTCTTTCAAGCTTGCCATGATGAAGCTTTGTAACACATTGGAGGAAGATGTGCATTAAATGTACAGTATTATACTACTTTTAAAAACGAATGCCTTTCACTCAACCAAACTGTGTTACATTACGTATGTTGTTTAATTTTTGGTGAACTAGAGACTTAATGTTGATTACAACATTGACAATCATTTTGTTTTTAAACCTGATGTGTTTTTAAATAAAATGGTTTAAGTTAAAAGTAAACAATCAGCAGCTGACCACTGATGCAATATAAACCTGGTGTTTTCCTTTTTTCAATACACAGGTATGATATCTCTTGTGATAAGTGGTCAGAGTCTAATTAACACAAAAATAAGATAATTGGACCCTTGGTGATGTCAGCTGTACCTCATGGTTCAATCTAATCTTAAGCCTCCCCTTGAGTGCTACTTAGTGTGTTTACTGCCAAGTTGTAAGTTTGACCCTTGTTATAGCAACAAAAACATAGAGGACCCTTGAGATAGGTCTAGCTAAACAAAGTCCAGTAATGAGTGATGAATTAAACTTTGTGTAACTTTGCCCCCTTATGACAGTAGTTAGGGAACTCTTAGAAAGCTCTATCACCATGACTCTTAAATGTCAGTCAGACCTTATAATAATAATTATAATAAATTAAAAAATGATAATAATTGTAAAAACTGAAAGGAGGAAAAAAAAGTTTATTGGCTATTCACCCATGGTGTTTCCCTGTCAAAGGCCAGAGACACTGGGATAGGCTCCAACATCCCTATGGCCCTACATAGGATGAACAGATTGGAAAATGGATGGATAGATAGAAAATCACCATATGCACATTTAAAGAGCCTGATCAAATTTTGAATTTGAATTTTGAAATGTTGCCTTTCCACAACTTTTTCCACAAGTTGTTTAGTTCATAAATCAAGAAATCAAGGGACAATGATTTAGTATGAAGGGGACGAAGGATTTTTGATTTTTGTTTTTTTGCACAATATGTGCAAAACAATGTGCAAACAAAACAACAAACCATTTTGTATTATTTAATAAATGCTTTAAAATAATGCCTTTTATATGAATATTGAAACTCTTTTTCATCACTGAAAATTCACATTTTTCATCATATTTTACATGTCTACACCATAAAAGAAATCTTATAAAATCTACAATAAAATAATACAATATTTGAAGTATGGAATATTTGTTTATATATCACTTGCAAAAAGTATATTGTCAGAATGCTACTTTTTAGTTGCCAACAACAAAAAGGGCCCATACGTTGACATCCACTTGAATGGGCAATGCTAACCATCCAAACCTTGACCAACACGTTTTTTTTTTTGTTGTTGTTTTTTTTTTGTTTTTTTTTTATCTTGTTACATAATTAAATATTGTACAGACTCATGGGAACACACATGGTGTATTTAGAGACCATGATTTCATTTCAAGCTTTCATTTCACTTAAACATGTAAGAACGGGCATTGTCATTGTTAAACAAATGAGCAAAGATTTCAGTTCATCAGTGTAATGGGAAGAGCACATGTTAATGCATGAAAGGCCTAAATAATAAGTATAACTTTACATCTAGTTAACTAAAGTTATTTGTGAATTTTCTGCTGTTTATATGATGAAACATTCATTGAACATTTAACTTGTAAAAGTCAGGTGGATTTTTTTTTTTCTTCACAGCAGCACAGTTTATCAAAGAGGCTTTTATTCATATAGTGAAAGTGAAATCACAGAATCACATAATTGTGTGTAATACTAGTAATTTTTTATTTATCACTCTCAAATGTAGCATAGCCTACTTTACATACATGGAAAAATGTTTGTTATCTTTAGGCTTTAATCCTTTTTTATCAAAACCCTGTTTGTAAAGAGATTGAACAGCATGAAGAATCTTTCTGCACCAAATATTTCATTCACAGACTTCATGTTAAATGGTTTTTACAGCCTAGGGGAATGGAGGCCCTTTTTATTTATCCCTTTCTTTCTGATGTTTTTATTGTCTATCACAGCAAATTCTATTCTCATATATTTAATTATATCTCAAAAGTCTCTGCATTCTCCTATGTATGTACTAATAGGTTTAACGGCTGTTGTAGACTTGATATTGCCTATATTTTTTGTACCTAACATGCTTCTTAGCTTTTTATTTAACTGGAGTGGGATATCTCTAGTTGGTTGTTTAATACAAATGTTTTGCATTCATTATGTTGGAGCATTTCAATCTACTTTGCTTTTGTGGATGGCACTGGACCGTTACTTTGCAATATGCAAACCTCTTTACTATCACAAATACATGGAAATCCCTAACTTTCTAAAGTTTGTTGTTGTGCCATTAATCAGAAATGGACTCCTGAATGTCACTATGGTCTCTCTGGCTGGAAAATTGTCATTTTGTTTAACAAATGTGATCGATCACTGTTTTTGTGAGCACATGGCATTGGTTCAGTTAGCATGTGGAGATATATCTATTAATAACTTGGTTGGACTTTTGGCTGCTTTCCTTATACCAACTGCAGATTTTATTATCATTACTGCTTCCTACATTGTGATTTTTGCCTCTGTGTTTAAATCTGGTAAGGCCCAAATAAAGGCCATAAACACCTGCATTACTCACATCATTGTTATGACAAGTAGTTTGACTTTTGCCTTGATTGCATTCTTGTCATACAGAATAAGAAATAATTTTTCTCCCAATAGTCGTGTATTTGTGAGCACAATGTACTTACTTTTTCCAAGTTGTTTTAACCCAATTATTTATGGAGTGAGAACAAAAGAAATAAGACAAAGGTTTCTTCAGTTTATTGGAAAGGTATAAGTCTGTCCTTTGTAAAGAAATCTAAAAGAAGTAAATATGCAATACTGTGACATTTAAATAAGGATTTGTTGTTTTGTTAAAGCTATAGTTTAAAACGGCTATTATGTAGGCCCTATTTGAACAATATGAGACTGAAAATATGTAGTTAATAATGGACATACTGTAAACACTGATGGTAATTTAGAAGAATGACATCATTGTGCAGAATTTTTGTATACAGAAATGGAGTTAATAAAGAAAAAAAGAAGAAGAAAAAAAAAACAGAAATACACAGCATTCTCCATCAGCTGCAATTGTTCTCGTTCCTGCTAAAAAAAACCCCTACAAAATAGAAGAATATCCTTTTACTCCATTTATACTACTCTCCTTGTAAGAGAAATACAACCAACTGCCTGTATATTTTCTATTCATGCTTACTGATATATATACACCTCTAAAAGAAACCAATTTCTTTGGAGCAAACAAAACTTTAAAAAATATTGAAACTCTTTTTCATCATTGAAAATTCTAGGGGCACATTTTTTGCATGTCATGTGTACACCATAAAAGAAATCTTGGAAAATCTACTATAATATAATACAATATTTGAAATATGGAATATTTGTTTATATATCACTTGCAAAAAGTACAGTGGGTACGGAAAGTATTCAGACCCCCTTAAATTTTTCACTCTTTGTTATATTGCAGCCATTTGCTAAAATCATTTAAGTTCATTTTTTTTCCTCATTAGAAAGTTAGGAATTTTTTCCACAGCACACCATATTGACAGAAAAACACAGAATTGTTGACATTTTTGCAGATTTATTAAAAAAGAAAAACTGAAATATCACATGGTCCTAAGTATTCAGACCCTTTGCTGTGACACTCATATATTTAACTCAGGTGTTGTCCATTTCTTCTGATCATCCTTGAGATGGTTCTACACCTTCATTTGAGTCCAGCTGTGTTTGATTATACTGATTGGACTTGATTAGGAAAGCCACACACCTGTCTATATAAGACCTTACAGCTCACAGTGCATGTTAGAGCAAATGAGAATCATGAGGTCAAAGGAACTGCCTGAAGAGCTCAGAGGCAGAATTGTGGCAAGGCACAGATCTGGCCAAGGTTACAAAAAAATTTCTGCTGCGCTTAAGGTTCCTAAGAGCACAGTGGCCTCCATAATCCTTAAATGGAAGACGTTTGGGACGACCAGAACCCTTCCTAGAGCTGGCCGTCCGGCCAAACTGAGCTATCGGGGGAGAAGAGCCTTGGTGAGAGAGGTAAAGAAGAACCCAAAGATCACTGTGGCTGAGCTCCAGAGATGCAGTCGGGAGATGGGAGAAAGTTGTAGAAAGTCAACCATCACTGCAGCCCTCCACCAGTCGGGGCTTTATGGCAGAGTGGCCCGACGGAAGCTTCTCCTCAGTGCAAGACACATGAAAGCCCGCATGGAGTTTGCTAAAAACACCTGAAGGACTCCAAGATGGTGGGAAATAAGATTCTCTGGTCTGATGAGACCAAGATAGAACTTTTTGGCCTTAATTCTAAGCGGTATGTGTGGAGAAAACCAGGCACTGCTCATCACCTGTCCAATACAGTCCCAACAGTGAAGCATGGTGGTGGCAGCATCATGCTGTGGGGGTGTTCTTCAGCTGCAGGGACAGGACGACTGGTTGCAATCGAGGGAAAGATGAATGCGGCCAAGTACAGGGATATCCTGGACGAAAACCTTCTCCAGAGTGCTCAGGACCTCAGACTGGGCCGAAGGTTTACCTTCCAACAAGACAATGACCCTAAGCACACAGCTAAAATAACGAAGGAGTGGCTTCACAACAAACTCCGTGACTGTTCTTGAATGGCCCAGCCAGAGCCCTGACTTAAACCCAATTGAGCATCTCTGGAGAGACCTAAAAATGGCTGTCCACCAACATTTGCCATCCAACCTGACAGAACTGGAGAGGATCTGCAAGGAGGAATGGCAGAGGATCCCCAAATCCAGGTGTGAAAAACTTAGAGATCAAAAGGGTGCTTCTACTAAATACTGAGCAAAGGGTCTGAATACTTAGGACCATGTGATATTTCTGTGTTTCTTTTTTAATAAATCTGCAAAAATGTCAACAATTCTGTGTTTTTCTGTCAATATGGGGTGCTGTGTGTACATTAATGAGGGAAAAAATGAACTTAAATGATTTTAGCAAATGGCTGCAATATAACAAAGAGTGAAAAATTTAAGGGGGTCTGAATACTTTCCGTACCCACTGTATATTGTCAGAATGCAACTTTTTAGCTGCCAACAACAAAAAGGGCCCATATGGTGACATCCACTAGAATGGGCAATGCTAACCATCCAAACCTTGAACGACACGTTTTTTTTCATCTTGTTACATAATTAAATATTTTACAGACTCATGGGAACACACATGGTGTATTTAGAGACTATGATTTCATTTCAAGCTTTCATTTCACTCAAACATGTAAGAACGAGCATTATCATTGTTAAACAAATGAGCAAAGATTTCAGTTCATCAGTGTAATGGGAAGAGCACATGTTAATGCATGAAAGGCCTAAATAATAAGTATAACTTTACATCTAGTTAACTAAAGTTATTTGTGAATTTTCTGCTGTTTATATGATGAAACATTCATTGAACATTTAACTTGTAAAAGTCAGCTGGATTTTTTTTCTTCACAACAGCACAGTATAACAAAGAGGCTTTTATTCATATAGTGAAAGTGAAATCACAGAATCACATAATTGTGTGCAATAATAGTATTTTTTTATTTATCATTCTCAAATGTAGCATAGCCTACTATACATACATGGAAAAATGTTTGTTATCTTTAGCCTTTAATCCTTTTTTATCAAAACCCTGTTTGTAAAGAGATTGAACAGCATGAAGAATCTTTCTGCACCAAATATTTCATTCACAGACTTCATATTAAATGGTTTTTACAGCCTAGGGGAATGGAGGCCCTTTTTATTTATCCCTTTCCTTCTGATGTTTTTATTGTCTATCACAGCAAATTCTATTCTCATATATTTAATTATATCTCAAAAGTCTCTGCATTCTCCTATGTATGTACTAATAGGTTTATTGGCTGTTGTAGACTTGATATTGCCTATATCTTCTGTACCCAACATGCTTCTTAGCTTTTTATTTAACTGGAGTGGGATATCTCTAGTTGGTTGTTTAATACAAATGTTTTGCATTCATTATGTTGGAGCATTTCAATCTACTTTGCTTTTGTGGATGGCACTGGACCGTTACTTTGCAATTTGCAAACCTCTTTACTATCACAAATACACAGAAATCCCTAACTTTCTAAAGTTTGTTGTTGTGCCATTAATCAGAAATGGACTCCTGGTAGTCACTATGGTGTCTCTGGCTGGAAAATTGTCATTTTGTTCAACAAATGTTATTGATCACTGTTTTTGTGAACACATGGCATTGGTTCAGTTAGCATGTGGAGATATATCTATTAATAACTTGGTTGGACTTTTGTGTGCTTTCCTTATACCAACTGCAGATTGCATTCTCATTACTGCTTCCTACATTGTGATTTTTGCCTCTGTGTTTAAATCTGGTAAGGCCCAAATAAAGGCCATAAACACCTGCATTACTCACATCATTGTTATGTCTTTTACTTTGACTTTTGCCCTGATTGCATTCTTGTCATACAGAATAAGAAATAATTTTTCTCCCAGTAGTCGTGTATTTGTGAGCACAATGTACTTACTTTTTCCAGGTTGTTTTAACCCAATAGTTTATGGAGTGAGAACAAAAGAAATAAGACAAAGGTTTCTTCAGTTTATTAGAAAGGTATAAGTCTGTCCTTTGTAAAGAAATCTAAAAAAGGTAAATATGCAATACTGTGACATTTAAATAAGGATTTGTTGTTTTGTTAAAGCTATAGTTTAAAACGGCTATTATGTAGGCCCTATTTGAAAATATGAGACTGAAAATATGTTAATGGACATACTGTAAACACTGATGGTAATTAAGAAGAATGATATCATTGTGCACAATTTTTGTATACAGAAATGGAGTTAATAAAGAAAAAAAAAGAAGAAAAAAACAATAATACACAGCATTCTCCATTAGCTACAATTGTTCTCGTTCCTGCTCAAAAAAATACAAAATAGAAGAACATCCTTTTACTCCATTTATACTACTCTCCTTTTAAGAGAAATACAACCAACTGCCTGTATATTTTCTATTTGTGCAAACAAAACTCCACCAGAATCCCCACTACCAGAATATTGTAAAATCAGGTATTCAGCCATATAATCATTTTCAGTAATACCAAACTACCAACTACCAAAGAGCTTAGAATTGTGAGTGTGTGTGTGTGTGTGTGTGTGTGTGTGTGTGTGTGTGTGTGTGTGTGTGTGTGTATATATGTATGTTATGGCGAGCCATTCAGGAAATTATAGTATTTATAATATGATCAGCTGTATATATTGAATGAAAATCTGAATGAAAGTCTGAATATATGGAATGAAACTTGAATATATGGAATAAAACTAGAATATATGGAATGAAAGTCTGAATATATAGAATGAAACTTGAATATATTGAATGAAAGTGAATATATTGAATGAAATTCTGAATATATGGAATGAAACTTATATTCAATGAAAATCAAAGCGCCATCTTGTGTTTTTCATTTGTGATTGTTCAGATGCTGAACTATGAGCGAATCTGCACAAAATCTAGTAGCAACAATTTTAAGTAATAACGAATTAATAAACACGCAGGCGAATGCGTGTACGGGCCAAAATACTGGCAACCAGACTCAATACGCTTCTATCGATGAAGAAATCTGTTCGCTATTTAATCACGGTATACTTAACGCGGTAAACCACACAGGCCAACAAGTTCCTGCTTGTCCGGTAAAAGAAAGAAACATGCCTTCCACCTCGACCTCACATGGACCACCCATAGCATCTCCTCTTCCCACTCGAAAGGGTCCTAGACAGAAGAGGTAAGAATAGAACTGAATGCATTTGAATTGCAGTTGGTAAGAGTTTTATTTCAATCAGTCATAAAACTCATAAATATCACAGGTATTAGGTTTCATTTTATTGATATGCTGGTTGCAGGTGTTTTGAAGCATGGAAGCTGGTATAAGCTGGTTTATACTGGTCCTTAGCTGGTTTGAGCTGGTTTAAGCTGGTCAAGTGCTGGTCCTAAGATGGTCCTGACCCGCTTAAACCAGCTCATGACCAACTAAGGACCAGCATCAAACCAGCTTCCATGCTTCAAAACACACTTAACCAGCATATGCTGTTTTTTCACAATTGTGCACTCTGTTTACAATGAATTTAGTGTAAACTGCAGTTATTTATTTTTGTGGTTCATAGTCAACCGTCAACATTTGTCTCTTACCATACTGCACTGTTGCAGTGTGTAACTTCATAATTTATTTTACTCATAAATATCACAGGTATTAGGTTTCATTTTATTGATATGCTGGTTGCAGGTGTTTTGAAGCATGGAAGCTGGTATAAGCTGGTTTATACTGGTCCTTAGCTGGTTTGAGCTGGTTTAAGCTGGTCAAGTGCTGGTCCTAAGATGGTCCTGACCCGCTTAAACCAGCTCATGACCAACTAAGGACCAGCATCAAACCAGCTTCCATGCTTCAAAACACACTTAACCAGCATATGCTGTTTTTTCACAATTGTGCACTCTGTTTACAATGAATTTAGTGTAAACTGCAGTTATTTATTTTTGTGGTTCATAGTCAACCGTCAACATTTGTCTCTTACCATACTGCACTGTTGCAGTGTGTAACTTCATAATTTATTTTACTCATAAATACATACATACATACATGCCATTAATACAGCAGTTCACTAATCTAAAGTATACATTTCAAAGTTTAAATAAACCTAACAAGCCTAATTTATTTACCTTAAATTTAAAGATATAGCCTAATATTGACTACATCTGAAATCAAACCTAATACCAAAATAATAGCAACCGCAATTCAAATGCATTCAGTTCTATTCTGTCTAGGACCCTTTCGAGTGAACGGGCGAAGATTGTAGATAGGAGATGCTGTGGATGGTCTGTGTGAGGTCGAGGTGGAAGGCATGTTTCTTTCTTTTGCCGGACAAGCAGAAACTTGTTGGCCTGTGTGGTTTATCGCGTTAAGTCATTCCACGATTAAATAGCGAACGGATTTCTTCATCGATAGAAGCGTATTGAGTCTGGTTGCCAGTATTTTAGCCCGTACACGCATTCGCCTGCGTGTTTATTACTGCGTGTTTTTTACGGCATTCACTGTAGAGGAATGGCATGCATGGGTGCTGTCCATGAAAGAATCCTCCCCTAAAGCCCAGGCACAAAAAAGCTTGCCTAGAGTTTGCCAGGGCCCATGGTGACAAAGATGAAGACTACTAGGACTCTATACTCTGGAGTAATGAGACCAAGATGAATGTTTTTGGAACTGATGGCTTCAAAACTGCATGGCGTCGCAAAGGTGAGGAATACAAAGAAAAATGCATGGTGCCTACAGTGAAACATGGTGGTGGCAGTGTCTTTATGTGGGTCTGCATGAGTGCTGCTGGTGTCGGGAGCTGCATTTCATTGATGGCATCATGAACTCACAGATGTACTGCTCTATACTGAAAGAGAAGATGCTACCCTTGGTTGTTGTGCACTTTTCCAACATTACAATGATCCTAAACACACATCTAAGGCCACTGCTGGATTTATTAAGAAGAACAGGGTGAAAGTGATTCAGTGGCTCCTGAACTGAACCCAATCGCACACCTATGGGGGATTCTGAAGAGACAAGTTGTGACACTGTTACATAAAAGACATGTTTTACCGTTCTATTTATTACAGTGATTTTAATTGGTTTACATGTTTTTTTTAGTCCGTTTTATTCCTCTTATCTATTTTAATGTGTATAATAATAATAATAATAATAATAACTTTTATTTTCTATAGTGCCTTTAAATGTACATCTCAAAGCGCTTTACAGAAACAAATAAAACAACAAAGAATCACCACACAATATAAAGATTAAAGTTAAAGCGACAAAATAAACTATAAAATAAGCACAATGAAAAATTAAAATTTTTCAACTAAAAGCTACCCTAAAAAATTAGTTTTAAGTTGAGATTTAAAAATGCCAAGAGATTTAGCTTGCCTTATCTCAATCGGTAAAGAATTCCAAAGTTTTGGAGCTAATGAAGAACAAGCCTTATCTCCCATCAATCTTAAACGAGTTTAGGGAACAGTTAAAATAACAGTTTCAGAAGAACAAAGGTCACGGGTTGGAGTATAGGGAATTAAAAGCTTGGTCAAATATTGAGGTGCCAACCGATGTAAGGCCTTGTAAGTAAGCATCAAAATTTTAAAGTCTACCCTAAACCTAATGGGGAGCCAGTGCAAAGACTCCAAAATGGGAGTAATATGATCTCTTATCTTAGTTCTAGTAAGAATTCTAGCAGCCGAATTTGCAATTTTTTTTTTAAGATAGCATTTGACACCCTAGCCAACAAGGCGTTACAGTAATCAATATGGGACAACACAAAAGTGTTTATCAGTCTCTCAGCAACAGTAAACGACAGCATTGAACACAATCTGGCAATATTTCTGAGATGGAAGAAAGCAGTATTATGTGTATTTTGGACATGTGGCTTAAACGTTAAATTGGCATAAAAAATATTATGTATTTGTCTTCTAATTTGTATTTGTATATGTATTATGTCTTTTAAATGTGAATGAGTCTGCCATGACTCAGGAAGTACACCAGTATAAAGGAGGCAACATGGCAAACAATCAATCTCTCACTAATAAATGCAGGGGTGCCTGCAGGATTTTATCTCAGGGTACGCACAGAACTAGCACCACCCCTCCACCCCTTTTTTTCTGCTGTCCACAAAAACCGATTAAAACAATCATTGCATTGGTGGGAACGATCTAATGTTGTACAAAATCGACTAATCGACTGTCTCTTTCCTGTTTCCCCACTTAGAAAATCTGATGAACATAACTGCACTCTGTTGTGCTTGTGTTATCTCTGAGCGGCTTTGTCCCGAAATGTGCTAATTGTTTTCAGAGAAACATGTCATTAATGAAAAAACGAAGCCTCACATTGTTCCAAATGCATTGGTGATCACCCGCCCTGGATTGTGGAGTTTTATTCTGACTTACCTTTCCAGTACAATTTGGATTAACACTTCTGTGAACTTTTGTATATACGCTGGTGGACACTTCTCACTTGCACACTGGGACTTTCAGCATGCTAGGACTCTTAAAGGGTTAGTTCACCCAAAAATGAAAATTCTGTCATTTATTACTTACCCTCATGCCGTTCCACACCTGTAAGACCTTCGTTCATCTTCAGAACACAAATTAAGATATTTTAGTTGAAATCCGATGGCTCAGTTGAGGTCCCCACTGCCCTCGATCAGCTGGTGGAATTGGCTATCCGGTTTGGAGAAGCGTGCTGACCTTCGACACCGTGTCCGCGGAACCCAACGAGCTCCATCTCCACCCCAACCTGGACCAGTTTCCTGAGCCCATGCAGACTGCTGGAATTTGCATTTCGCCTGCTGAACGTCAGCGTCGAATCCTCCATCACCTTTGCATGTACTGTGGGTGTTCGGGACATCTGGTGGCTGTTTGCCCGCTAAAAGGGAACGCTCGCCAGCAGACCGGGGGATACTGTCGAGCACTGTTTCTAGTTCTTCTCCCGCCAAATCTGTCACCACTCTGCCCGTTGTGCTCCGGTGGGCAGGAACGACTACTACATGCCAAGCTCTCATTGATTCTGGGTCTGAGGGAAATTTTATGGACGAGCAGTGGGCTCGTGAAGAGGGAATCCCTTTGTTGAAGCTCGATGACCCTACTCCTGTGTTTGCGCTAGATGACAGTGAGCTGCCAAGTATACACTTTATTACTGCACCTATCATCATCTCAGGCAACCACCAAGAGACTATTTCTTTTTCTATTTTTCGTTCTACTATTGTCCCTATTGTTTTGTTTTGTCATAATCTACAAGTTAATTGGTCACAAGGAACCATTCAGTCTTGGCATTTGTCTTGTCATGTCCAATGTCTTGTATCTGCTGTGTCTCCTGTCTCTTCTGTATCTGTGTTGCAGGAGGAGCCTGGTGATTTGTCCGGAGTGCTGGAGGAGTATCACGATCTGCGGGCGGTCTTCAGTCATTCCCGGGCTGCGTCTCTACCTCTTCACCGTCCCTTATGATTGTAGTATAGAACTACTTCCCGGTACAACTCCTCCCGCGGTCGTTTATACTCTCTTTCTCCCCCTGAGCGCGAAGCTCTCGAAAAATATTTATCTGAGAGTCTGGCAGCCAGTACTATCATTCCCTCCACCTCTCCTGCTGGCGCTGTTTTTTTGTTTTTTTTTTGTTAAGAAGAAGGACGGCTCGTTGCGCCCCTGTATTGATTATAGAGGGTTGAATGACATTACGGTCAAGAATCGTTACCCCTTGCCCCTTATGTCTTCCACCTTTGAGTTGCTTCAGGGGGCCCGCATTTTCACCAAATTGGACCTCCGTAACGCTTACCATTTGGTGCGTGTTAAAGAGGGAGATGAGTGGAAGACGGCGTTTAACACACCTCTCGGTCACTTACAATATCGGGTTCTTCCGTTCAGCCTGGTCAATGCACGGGCTGTTTTCCAAGTCCTAGTTAATGATATTCTGAGAGACATGCTTAATATTTTTGTTTTCGTATATTTAGACGATATCCTCATCTTTTCCCCGTCTCTAGCGGTGTATGTCCAGCACGTTGTGTCTTGCAGCGTCTATTGGAGAACAAGCTTTTTGTTAAGGCAGAGAAGTGTGTCTTTCATGCTCAGTCTGTGTCTTTCCTGGGTTTGGTAATCTCTGCTGACGGCATCAGCATGGATCCTGCTAAGGTACGCGTGGCTATGGAATGGCCTATCCCAGATTCTCGTACTGATCTCCAGCGTTTTCTGGGATTCGCTAATTTTTATCGTCGTTTTATTGCTAATTTCAGCCACATTGTCGTGCCTCTAACGGCTCTCACTTCGCCTAAGAAACAATTTGAATGGACCAAGGGAGCTCAGCGCGCTTTTGACAAACTGAAGGAGCTGTTCACTTCAGCACCCATTCTTATCATGCCTGATCCTATCGAACAATTTATTGTTGAGGTCAACGCCTCTGATATTGCCGTGGGCGCTGTCCTTTCTCAGCGTTCCTCCACTGATAATAAGGTTCATTCGTGCGTGTTCTTCTCGCACCGCCTCTCGCCTGCCGAACTAAATTACGACATTGTAACCGTGAGCTTTTCGCCATTCGTTTGGCTCTGGGTGAGTGGCGTCACTGGTTGGAGGGGTCCTCTGTTCCATTCATTGTTTGGACGGATCATAGAAACCTCGAATATATCTGGTCTGCTAAATGACTGAACGCTCGTCAGGCTCATTGGGCACTTTTTTTTGGATGTTTTGATTTCACTATTTCCTATAGACCCGGATCAAACAATACTAAACCTGACGCTCTTTCACGGCAGTTCGGCTCTGCTGGTGACGCCTCTTCCACTGAACCTATCTTACCAGAGGGTTGCGTGGTGGCAGGTGTTTCCTGGGGAATCGAGAAACAAGTCAAGACCACTCTTACTGGTGTTTCTATTCCGAAACGATGCCCTCCTAATCAATTGTTTGTTCCTCCGACCATGCGGCCTGCTGTCCTCCGATGGGGTCATTCCTCTAAGCTGGTAATCCATCCAGGGTTAGAGGAACCCTAGCGTCCATAAACCAACGATTCTGGTGGCCTTCTAGAACATGTGACATGCGTCGTTTTGTTTCTTCATGTCCTGTATGTGCTTAGACCAAGTCCAATAATTCTCCGCCCGCCGGTCTCCTTAGACCCCTTCCCATTCCGTCTCGTCCATGGTCACATCTGGCCATGGACTTTGTTACTGGTCTCCCTGCTTCTAACGGTAACACTGTTATCCTCACTATTGTCGATCGCTTTTCTAAAGCAGCCCATTTCGTACCGCTTTGTAAACTCCCTTCCACCAAGGAGACCACGCAGATTATTGTTGAGAATGTTTTTTGTTTGCTTGGACTCCCTACTGACATCGTCTCGGACAGAGGTCCCCAATTTGCTTCACAATTCTGGAAGGAATTTTGTCGGTTGATTGGGGCTACTGCCAGCTTGTCCTCGGGTTTTCACCCCCAGACGAATGGTTGTTCGAATGGAAGTTGAACGTACTAACCAGATTTTAGGACGCATGCTTCGTACTTTGGCTTTTCGTAACCCAGCGTCGTGGTGCAAGCAACTCCCCTGGGTCGAGTACGCGCCTTCCCTCTTCGGCCACCGGGTTATCTCCTTTTCAGTCTTCATTAGGGTATCAGCCCCCTCTGTTTCCCTCCCAGGAGACTGAAACTTCTGTTCCCTCTGTCCAAGCTTTTATCCGCCATTGCCAACATACTTGGAGAGCTGTTAGATCCGCCTTATGTCGAAATAGAGAGCGTACCCATCACGCCGCCAATTGCCGTCGCGTTAGAGCGCCAAGATATATTTTTGGACAAAAAGTTTGGTTATCCACCAAGAATTTACCTTTTCAGACTGAATCACGTAAACTGGCCCCACGTTTCATTGGGCCTTTCCCCATAATCAAAGTCCTTAGTCCTGTGGTCGTTAAGCTCAAATTGCCTCCTAATTTGAGGCACGTCCACCCGGTCTTCCATGTCTCATGATTAAGCCGGTCGTTCTCGCTCCCGCCCGCCCTGCCCACTCTCCCGCTCTTGTTGAAGGTTCTCCTATTTACAGGGTCAGTAGACTGCTGGACATGCGCCGTTGGGGTCGGGGCTACCAGTATCTCGTTGATTGGGAGGTTTATGGTCCTGAGGAGAGGAGTTGGATTCCAGCCCGGGATGTCCTGGATCGCTCGCTCATCGATGATTTCCTTCGCTCTCGCCAGTCCTCTTCCTTGGGAGCGCCAGGGGGCGCTCCTCGGGGGAGGGGTACTGTCATGAGCCAGGTTTGATCACTCGTGTTTTTTGGGTGTTTTTTTCCCCTCTATCATTCTTCTTTCATTGATTTCAGCTGTTCCCCATTACCTCTGGCATTCGCGCCCTCGCGCACACACCTATTCTGTGTCTTCGCGCTGATTGTGCTGCCTACTTCTCCCTGTTCTTCGTTATTGTCTGTGTCCGGGAATTGTTGTACGTGAGTGTGACATCCTCCTAGCTCTTGTGCTTGACGAAATGTATGTGTGTGTTAGCAGCTTTTGTTCTGATTCCCAGCCCCAGTCCAGAGCCCAACCTAATTTCCTGCTGTCCAGTTCAGCCATACAGAACTACCTGTCTACTGGCGTGTTGCTTTTATCTGCCAGCCAGAACCATCTCCATCAGTCTACGCTTCACTACAGTGGGACAACTGTCGAGGATCTATGACTCGGGAAGCTACTGATTATTCCTTTGTTTCTCCAGCTACAGCGTATTTGCTACATAATGCCTGGCAGTCTGTTTTTGTTTGTATATTGGGACTACAATAAACTTTGTGAACTACTTTCGCCTCTGGGTCATCTAGGGTCACCTGACAGAGCAATGACACTTCCTTTCTCAAGATCCATAAAGGTACTAAAAACACATCTAAATCAGTTCATGTTCGTTCAGTGGTTCAGTATTAATATTATAAAGCGACGAGAATATTTTTGGTGCGCCAAAAAAACAAAATAACGACTTATTTAGTGATGGCTGGTTTCAAAACACTGCTTCAGGAAGATTCGGAGCACAATGAATCAGTGTGTCGAATCATGATTTAGATCACGTGTCAAACTGCCAACGACTGAAATCACGTGACTTTGGCGCTCCAAACAGCAGATTTGATACACTGATTCATTTATGATCCAATGCTTCCTGAAACAGTGTTTTGAAATCGGCCATCACTATATAAGTCATTATTTTGTTTTTTTTTTGGCGCACCAAAAATATTCTCGTTGCTTTATAATATTAATATTGAACCACTGTACTCACATGAACCGATTTAAATATGTTTTTAGTACCTTTATGGATCTTAGGAGAGGAAATGACATTGCTCCCTATGGAGGCCTCACGGAGCCATCGGATTTCAACTAAAATATCTTAATTTGTGTTCCGAAGATGAATGAAGGTCTTACGGGTGTGGAACGACATGAGGGTGAGTAATAAATGACATTTTCATTTTTGGGTGAACTAACCCTTTAAGGACTGTTATATGGGATGGAACCAATGGACTCTATGCTTTTAACAGCCTAAGTTTTCTAGTTTTATTGTGTTGTTTTAAGTTCCATGTGAAAGTTGTAAATACACTTGTAAATACAAAAAAAAAAAAATTTGTGTATACTAAATTCAGAAAAAAAAACAGTGTATTTTTATATAATATATATATATATATATATATATATGCATATATATATATATATATATATATATATATGCATATCTATATCTAAACTACAACATTTGCTCTTAATGACAAATGCGGAACAGTTAGTTCAGGCGTTCATGACCTCAAGGCTCGATTACTAGGTGGTTGCCCTGCCCGCTTGATAAACAAACTCCAGCTGGTGCAAAACACAGCAGCTAGAGTTCTTACTAGAACCAGGAAGTATGATCATATTAGCCCGGTTCTGTCAACACTGCATTGGCTTCCTATTAAACATTGTATTCATTTTAAAATCCTACTAATTACTTACAAAGCACTAAATGGTTTAGCTCCCCAGTACCTGAGCAAGCTCTTAAAGCATTATAGTCCTTCACGTCCTTCAGTGGCACAGATCCTCAACAATCCTGTCTCCATACCAGTGTGATGAATCCAAACTTCAACCAGATGGAACTGGATTGTATATTTTGACTGTTACGATCCCAATCTGACTTCTGACCTTACATGCTGCCTGAATTATAACCATGCACTGTAAAGGAGTTTGGGTTCCTTGCCGCTGTCGCCTCTGGCTTTGCTTAGTTGGGGACACTTGATATTCAACAATGTGTTTAATCTGCCTGCATTGACACCATTGTATGCAAACTGACCTGAGCTGGACGATGACATCACTGTTTCCTCCAGAGCTGCAGTATAGATAAATAAACTAAATAACTAACTATTGATTTTTTACAACTGAATGAATCTATACTGAACTTACTTGACAATATTGAACTAACAATGACACTATTATCTTCTAGTGCTGCTATACAGTTCTACTATACAGAGCTGCTGTTATAATGTACTATTTACTTATAATTATTATTAGCATTAATAATTAACTTCTTTGAGTGATTTAATATATTTTTATTCTCAAATAATTTCATAAAATATTTAAAGTGAAGCAAAGAAATTAAGCAATGAAAATGATTTAGGCCTTATCCAAATATCTAGGGTTTTTAATACTTTTTACATTTATGAAGATGTACACACCATTGTATTTTCAGGGGGGAAAATGGTGTTTGACAATCACTACTCTATGGAAACATTCTATGGGAATAGTTGACTCATGGGAACACAGCATGATGTATTTAGAGAACATGTTTTGTGTCAAGCTTTCATTTCACTCTGAAATGTAAGACAAACCATTATATGAGGAAGTGGTATACAGTAGATTTCTATTGATCAGCATATTGGAAAGACCACAGGTTAATGAATGAAGGGCCTATATAGATTAAAAATAGCACCATATATTGTTTAGTTCAGTTGTGTGGTCTAGGTGTATTTTCTTTGAGTAATTTTTTGAATATCTAACTTGTAAAAGTTTCAAATGTAGCTTTAGTCTCCAGGCTTTGAAACTTATTTCTTTGAACAGAACGCTGTTTGTAAAGGGACTGATCGGCATGAAGAATCTTTCTGCAGGAAATATTTCATTCATAGACTTAAAACTGATTGGATTCTACAGCCTTGAAGAATGGAGACCTTTTTTATTTATTCCTTACTTTCTGATGTTTTTATTGTCTATCACGGCAAATTCTAGTCTCATATATTTAATTATATCTCAAAAGGCTCTGCATTCTCCTATGTATGTACTAATAGGTTTATTGGCTGTTGTAGACTTGATCATTGCCTATATTTTTTGTACCCAGCATGCTTCTTAGCTTTTTATTTAATTGGAGTGGGATATCTCTGACTGGTTGCTTGGTACAAATGTTTTGTATTTGTTATGTTGGATCATTTCAATCTACCTTGATTTTGTGGATGGCACTGGACCGCTACTTTGCGATTTTCAAACCTCTTAATTATCACAAATACATGGAAATCACTAACTTTCTAAAGTATCTTATTGTCCCATTTATCAGAAATGGACTCCTGAATGTCACTATGATCTCTCTGGCTGGAAAACTTTCATTTTGTTCAACAAATGTGATCGATCACTGTTTTTGTGAGCACATGGCATTGGTTCAGTTAGCATGTGGAGATATATCTATTAATAACATTGCAGGACTTTTGACTGTTTTCCTTATACCAACTGCAGATTTTATTCTCGTTTCTGTTTCTTATTTTGTGATTTTTGCCTCTGTGTTGAAATCTGGTAATGCCCACATGAAGACCATAAACACCTGCATTACTCACATCATTGTAATGGCAAGTAATTTATTTTTTGCCCTGATTGCATTTATGTCATACAGAATAAGAAATAATTTTTCTACCAATAGTCGTGTATTTTTTAGCACAATGTACTTACTTTTTCCGAGTTGTTTTAACCCAATTGTTTATGGAGTGAGAACAAAAGAAATAAGACAAAAGTTTCTTCAGTTTATAAGTAAAGGAAAAGTCTTTTCATCATAAGATATCCAATTGAAAAAATATATGCTAAAACTGTAACATTTATATAAGGAAATACTGTTTTGTTAAAGTGTAAAATAGCTGATAAATATGTGTAATTAGGTCAACAAGTTTGAAAATATGCACATATGAGATATAAACGAGAATTAAATACCAATGTGCACTCTTTTTTTTTTTTTTCTTTGCATGCAGAACTGGATGGGTTATTAAAGAATTCAAATCAATTAGATTTTTCAAAAAAGATTTTTCACTTGAGCATCTGCTACCTAAAAATGTTGTGCAGGACTCTGTTAGAAAGCTGCAGGTATTTTATTTAGGGGTCAGTAAAAACAGTTATTTTGCTCCAGCACTACAGACTGCTACCAGGAGAAGGAGAAGGAGACAACACCTGTCACACCCCGTGTGTGTGTGTGTGTGTGTGTGTGTGTGTGTGTGTGTGTGTGTGTGTGTGTGTGTGTGTGTGTGTGTGTGTGCGTGTTTTTGTGACATACCAGGACACAAATGTGTATAATGACATGGGTATGACATAGGTATTACAAGAAGAGGTGACTGATGAGGACATTACCCCATGTCCCCACTTTTCAAAAGGCTCATAAATCATACAGAATGAGTTTTTGTCAGAAAAGTGTGCACAGTTTCCTGTGATGGTTATGTTTAGGGGTAGGGGTAGTGTAGGGGGATAGAAAATACGGTTTGTACAGTATAAAAACCATTACGCCTATGAAAAGTCCCCACAATTCACAAAAACAAATGTGTGTGTGTGTGTGTGTTGCTCCCTCTTTCCAGACAGGAGATTATTGACTGTCTTCGCGGTGTGATTGGAAAGTTTGTAGTTGTTGCTGTTCGAATATTTGTAGTCTGCTGTAGAGGCCTGAGGGGGGTGGATTTTTTAGCCCCACACCTGCACAGTTCTGTCCCACAAAAAAAAAAATTGTCTCTGCTCCTTTTTCTAGTATTTCAAAACACACATTCAAATTCAAAATTGCTTTATTGGCATGACTGTAAATAATACAATATTGCCAAAGCACATATACATAAAACAAAAATAAAAACATCTGTATAATAGAAGAAAACATTATCAAATATTACAACACTATCAAATATTATAACATAACATGTCTGAACATTTGATACCACAGTGTTTTAACATATATACACACAAGTACTGAGGGTCACTGTAGTGGACGGTAGGGAAAACACACTGAGGTCAGACACACACATTCACCTGCTGTCTCTCAGGCTGTGGCTGTGTCCACACGTATCTCGCAGCCAGTGCTGCTGTCGGTCCCTCTTCTAATATTAACTTTATTTGCTCTACTTCAGTCATGGCTGTAAAGTTCTTTATTGAGTTACTGAATTTGGTGAAGTAGAGATCTCTTATAGGAGTGTTTTTTTGGCAGTGAAGGAGGAAGTGTGCCTCTGTCTCGATCTCTCCTGTCCTACAGTGAACACACACCCTTTGCTCTCTGGGTAGCCAGCTCTTTCTGTGTCTGCCGGTCTCAATGGCTAGACTGTGCTCACTGAGCCTGTACTTTGGTCAGGATCTGTCTCTGCTTTGTGTCTTTGACACTTTGGAGATACAAACCCGAATTCCAAAAAAGTTGGGACACTGTACAAATTGTGGATAAAAAAGGAATGCAATAATTTACAAATCTCATAAAACATTATATTTTATTCACAATAGAATATAGATAACATATCAAATGTTGAAAGTGAGACATTTTGAAATGTACATGCTAAATATTGACTCATTTTGGATTTCATGAGAGCTACACATTCCAAAAAAGTTGGGACAGGTAGCAATAAGAGGCCGGAAAAGGTTAAATGTACATATAAGGAACAGCTGGAGAACCAATTTGCAACTTATTAGGTCAATTGGCAACATGATTGGGTATAAAAAGAGCCTCTCAGAGTGGCAGTGTCTCTCAGAAGTCAAGATGGGCAGAGGATCACCAATTCCCCCCATGCTGCGGCGAAAAATAGTGGAGCAATTATCAGAAAGGAGTTTCTCAGAGAAAAATTGCAAAGAATTTGAAGTTTATCATCATCTACAGTGCATAATATCATCCAAAGATTCAGAGAATCTGGAACAATCTCTGTGTGTAAGGGTCAAGGTCCGGAAAACCATACTGGATGCCCGTGATCTTCAGGGCCCTTAGACGGCACTGCATCACATACAGGAATGCTACTGTAATGGAAATCACAACATGGGCTCAGGAATACTTCCAGAAAACATCGTCGTGAACACAATCCAACCATGCCATTTGCTGTTGCCGGCTAAAACTCTTATAGGTCAAAAAAGAAGCCATATCTAAACATGATCCAGAAGCGCAGGCGTTTTCTCTGGGCCAAGGCTCATTTAAAATGGACTGTGGCAAAGTGGAAAACTGTTCTGTGGTCAGACGAATCAAAATTTGAAGTTCTTTTTGGAAAACTGGGACGACATGTCATCCGGACTAAAGAGGACAAGGACAGCCCAAGTTGTTATCAGCGCTCAGTTCAGAAGCCTGCATCTCTGATGGTATGGGGTTGCGTGAGTGCGTGTGGCATGGGCAGCTTACACATCTGGAAAGGCACCATCAATGCTGAAAGGTATATCCAAGTTCTAGAACAACATATGCTCCCATCCAGACGTCGTCTCATTTTCCAACATGACAATGCCAGACCACATACTGCATCAATTACAACATCATGGCTGCGTAGAAGAAGGATCCGGGTACTGAAATGGCCAGCCTGCAGTCCAGATCTTTCACCCATAGAAAACATTTGGCCGCATCATAAAGAAGGAAGATGCGACAAAGAAGACCTAAGACAGTTGAGCAACTAGAAGCCTGTATTAGACAAGAATGGGACAACATTCCTATTCCTAAACTTGAGCAACTTGTCTCTTTAGTCCCCAGATGTTTGCAGACTGTTATAAAAAGAAGAGAGGATGCCACACAGTGGTAAACATGGCCTTGTCCCAACTTTTTTGAGATGTGTTGATGCCATGAAATTTAAAATCAACTTATTTTTCCCTTAAAATGACACATTTTCTCAGTTTAAACATTTGATTGTCATCTATGTTGTATTCTGAATAAAATATTGAAATTTGAAACTTCCACATCATTGCATTCTGTTTTTATTCATAATTTGTACAGTGTCCCAACTTTTTTGGAATCAGGTTTGTAGATCTTCTAATTCATAATTTGATTTTAGAGTTCAGAGAATTGTAATTTGTTTTGTGTTTTAGTCTCCTGATTCCAGTGTTCTAGATATGTATTTTTAGATTGTTTGATCATTTTGATGTTTGGATGAGAAGCAGTGCTGGTCTGAGACTGGTTGGTGTTGAGTTAGTCGGGTCAGTAAGTCTCAGAACCAGCTGACTGAGGGGACTCTTTCTCTCTTTCTTCAGTTCTTGGGTTTGTAATGCTTTAAAATGTTGCGATTCTGTGAGACTTGGTTTTAGATGCATCCAGAATTTGAGGGATCTTTTTTGCAAATTAATAATCAATGGGGAATCGGCCTAATTCTACCCTACATGCATTATTGGGTGTTCTTCTTTTTAGTTTTAGGATCATTTTGCAGAATTCTGTATGTAGGGCTTCTGTTGGATGTTTCTCCCATCTAGTGTAGCTTTGATCACTGAGTGGACCCCAAACCTCACTTCCATACAGTGCAATGGGCTGAATCACACTATCGAAGATTTGAACTGGTATCTGTGTTCCTGACATTGTGTTCTGTGTTTCTGGAAGACCATAATGTTGATCTTCTTGAGGTTTACTGCCAGGGCCCAGTTCTGGCAGTAGTTGTCCAGCAGGTCCAGGTGCTGCTGTAGTCCCTGTGCAGTGGGTGACAGCAGCATCAGGTCGTCTGCATACAGCAAGAGCTTGATGTTCTTGTCTTGTAGAGTGAGTCCGGGAGCTGTAGAACGTTCCAGCTGCACCGCTAGTTCATTAATGTAAATGTTGAACAGCGTTGGACTCAGGCTACAGCTCTGCCATACTCTTCTCTTCTGGGTGAAGAATTCTGTATGTTTGCACATATTGCACATTTGTTGTTCAAATACATTGATTTTATAATGTCATAAGCTTTACCCCCTACACCGCTTTGTAAAAGTTTGTAATATAATGCGTTGTGCCAAATAGAATCAAATGCTTTTTTGAAATTGACAAAGCATGCAAATATTTTTGGTCTGTTTTACGTGTTTATTGATTAGGGTGTGTAGGGTGATGTGATGTTGTAGGATGTAAAAAAGAATGAAAACAAAAGCTAACTCCAAACGGTTGTCTTTAATGTAGGAAGCATCAGTAAACATTACCATAGCAAATCAACAACTCCATTTCTTCATCACCTCTCTAGGTTTCTTATTAGGTTTTACTGCCCTCTAGTGACCATACTCAGTATCACAATGATTCACAGAACACAACAGGTGAAAATGTGGTCGGTTGTTCTGTGATTTGGAAGGAAACCAATCTGACTCGGACTCAGGACATTGTGTTCGTTAAGGAAGTTTACAATTCTATTCTTTAAAAAACTGCTAAATAACTTCCCCAGATTACTGCTCACACAAATGCCTCTGAAATTATTAGGGTCCAATTTATTCCCACTCTTACGAATTGGGTAATAAATCCTTGGCTCCAGATGTCAGGAAAACAGCCTGAACTAAGTACAATGTTGAATAATTTGAGCACAGCCGTCTGCAGCTCAGGTGTGCTGTGTTTCAGCATTTTACCCAGAATGCTGTCAGCACCACACGATTTCTTACATTTTTGGCTTTTGAGTTTGTTTGTCAGTTCTTCATGTGTAATTGGGAAGTCGAGTGGATTTTGATTATTTTTAATTTTGTCTTTATAAGTTTGTAGATTTTGGTTGATCAGATTATAATTGTCTTTGAGTTGTTTTGGTGGGATTTCTTTATATAAGTTTTCAAAATGTTTTGTCCAGATTTCTCTATCTTGTATTGGTAGGTCTTGTGGTTTCGTTGTGTTCAGATTATTCCACATATCCCAGAACTGATTATGGTTTATTGAATGTTCTATTTCCTGTAAACTTTTGGTCAGATGGTGTTGCTTTTTCACTCTAATTGTGTCTTTGTATTGTTTTAGTTTTGAACAGTATTCAGTTCTGATGTCTGTGTTGTTTGGTTCTTTATGTTTCAGATTTGTAATTTTATAAGTTGTTTCCTTAATGTTATGCAGTCTGAGTCAAACCATTTTTCATTTTTGGGGGTATTTTTAGTATGTTTTTTGCCTTTCTTTTTCAATTCACTTCTATGTGGTGCTTTTTTAAATCTGTAATTGATTTCATTTGTAGCCAAATTAACGATCTTTAGTCATTTCAAATTTCTTAATGAATGTATTTATTACATTTTTTAGTTCTTCCGAATTGAGGGCTTAGATAAATTTGTCTGGGCTATCTGGAGCCCATCTGTATCTCTGCTGGACCTGATACATTTAGCAGGTTTTGTTCTGGTGTGTGATGAGTTTTGATGTAGATGTTAGTT
Source organism: Megalobrama amblycephala (assembly GCF_018812025.1). Taxonomy (NCBI): domain Eukaryota; kingdom Metazoa; phylum Chordata; class Actinopteri; order Cypriniformes; family Xenocyprididae; genus Megalobrama; species Megalobrama amblycephala. The sequence goes on along the minus strand of NC_063059.1, from coordinate 4,177,944 downwards.
TGGTTATGGTCAGAGAGTGGAGTTTGCTGTTTGACAGTAAATGCACTGAAGGAGGAAGGGTCCATGTCAGTGATGGCATAGTCAACTACACTAGCTCCAAGACCTGAACAACACGTGAACCTCCCTAAAGAGTCCCCTCTGATCCTGCCGTTAAGAATGTACAGGCCCGAAGCTCGGCAGAGCTGCACTAACTCTCTACCAGTTTTATTTACAGTTTGGTTAAGGTTGTTTCTTGGTGGGAGATTTTTTGTGAGACTCAGGGGTTTTTGGCCAAAGACATATTCATTGCACTTTGAATCTATGTTATCAGGTTCAGATCCTGTTCTTGCATTGAAGTCTCCACACAGCAGCACATTTTCCTGGGCCTGGAAATGGCTGATTTCTTTGTGGAGGTTGCTCAGATATTCCTCATCATGGTAAGGGGATTCTGCTGGAGGAATGTAGATGGCACAGATATATGTGTCAGTAGTTGTAATGCCAATTTGGTTGTTTAGTTTTAACCAGCAATGATTTTCCAACTGTATTAACAGAAATGTGTTTGGCCAGATCCTCCCTGTACCACACCAGATTTCTTCCCGAGTCTTGTCCACGATGGACTGTACTTAATTTCACTGAGGGCACAATTCAAAGTAGCCTGAGGGACAGTAGGTAAGCACATCATTTCTACACCAGGTTTCAATGAGAATGATAATATCTGCATCTTTGATATTTTTCAGAAAAAATATCTAAATATAATATAATAAATATAATATATATATATATATATATATATATATATATAGTTTATATCTTGCAATTCTGAGATAAAAAAGGCACAATTACTGTTGTAATTTTTTCATTTAGTGGCGGAAACAGGCTTCCATACTAAGCACTTTTTCATGTCAAAGACCGTTTTTATAAAATGAGTGTTGGCATGGATTTAAGTGCACGCACACTCTAAGATCAAATCTGTACATACGCACGCATTATAAATGAGGCCCAACATATTTAAAAAAAACGAAAAAAAAAAAAAAAACGATGTCTTTTACTCTGATGCAAAGTGAATGATGTCTAAGCTTTTATTAGTCTCTGCCTCTCTGTCTCATCCATAATACTATCCTTAGATTACCAGTGAGAGCCTGATCCAATTTGTATCCATGTTTGACTCAGAAGGACCACTTCCTAAAACTGCATTCAAGGTACACACTGTGTAAGTTCTTGCTTCCCCTGGGAATCAAACCCATGACCTTGGCATTGGTCCCCAAGTCCTAATTAAACATATCTGAATCAGTTCATCAAGGTCTTCAGAGTCACTATCTACCATCTACACACACACACACAAATACATAGAATATAAAGAAGAAACAAAGACTTTGATATATACAACATAGTATATATTTAATATATTGTAATTTCTTCTTACATTTGATCATCAATATCATTTTCTTGCCTTATGTCAATAATCAAGTTTACTTATTTTAGAATTGTGGTTTATCCAGCACATGGACATTATAATATATCAGTTCATTGAAAAATCCATTTTCATTTAAACATCTTTCTATCTTTCTATCTTTCTTTCTTTCTTTCTTTCTTTCACAAAACATACAAATTATTGACGTTTCATGCAGTAAGTCAAGGCCTCATTCATATAGAAAGCACATAATCTTTGCAATGTAAAAAAAGGCTACATTTCCAATTAAGTGTCTTTTGATTTTAGTGGGTCTCCAGCTCAGAGAATTACTGGATAAGTCTAGAGGAGTCAGACAAATAGGAAATTGTCCATAGAATATTTAAACCAATAGTTTGCCCCAAAATGATAAATTCCGTCATCATTTATTTACTGTGATGTTCTAAACCTAGATGACTTTCTTTCATGAAACACAACAAAAGAAATTTTAAAGAATGTGCTGTTTTTTCAGTGCAGAAATTTTTTTAAAAAGGACTGGAGCTTTCAAGTTTCCAACATGACCATATGGAGCAAAACCATATTAAAAGAATTAGTCACAGTCCATGTGATTGCTAGAGGAACAGACAGATTAAATCGTTAAACATTGAAAATCTTGACATCTGCCCAACATCTACTTGGCCATAGTTCATGAGAGTTCAAGTAGTGGTTCAAGTAGTGATTCTTGATTCAACGTTTATTTTTTATATTATTATTTTATTTATTTATTTGAGTCTGATCTTTTCAATGAATTATTTGATCAGGTTCACACTGAATAATTTGTTCACAAACTTTGAATTTTTTGCAAAAAAAAAAAAAAAAACTTTTAATTCGAATTTATTCATACAATATAGCCACAAGTTGGGGTGAATTTTAAGGATTATTTTATGGTGCTTTTTAATCTTTATTGACACTTAAAAGCTGCAATCCCCATTAATTATGATAGCATTAAAAAACAGTACATTCTTCAAAATTTCTCATTTTCTGTTCCACAGATGATGGATTTGAAACAGATTTAATTATACATATAATTTATTCAGAATAGATACTGTAACTGGAATGTTTGTAGCACACAACTATTCATTGGTACTATGTTTGAGAAGCTTCAATTATGTAAAAATATCCTATAATAATATACTGTCCCTTTAAAGATATATAGGCATTGTTTACAATTAAATGATTTCATAGAAACCCACTTTTAGAAACCATTGAAGAGAAAAAAATGTCATAAATGGTTGTTGCAATGTCATGTATCGTGTATGTGTGTGTGTGTATGTGTATATATATATATATATATATATATATATATATATATATATATATATATATATGATAACTTTTAGATTAGATGAGACACTGGTTCTTCTGAAACGTGGAAAAAAGTGTCTCAGTTGAGACATGAGACATTATAAAGATTAATCAATTTGGCAGCTTTTTATAATAAAAAATAGTAAATCCAGTCCCTTTTAGAGTAATTAAAACAGAACAAATTCCATACATTAAATAGGGTTTAATACTAAGCCACGACCCTCAAACTCCCCCTCTGTTCTAATCAAAGGAAGAATCTATAAAACAAAGCAACAACAAAGGCATGCTACCACTGACGTTTGATTTAGCTATTATGAGAAGCCATTGCCTCAACCCCAAAAGACCCTCAAATATCCGAGGCACTCAGTGGGCGGCCTATCAACTAAAACCTCACCTTCTAATCGCTTCAACGACAAGGTCACATTTTTCTACACTTAAGTTTTTATTTTACACCCTCGCAGGATGGAAGAGACGAATGTGAACAAGAACACAACAACTGCACCACTGTGAGTGTGTTAAAGGGTGTCCCATTTTTCCAGGTTATCCAGAAAGGGTCTCTCGTATCGTCACAACACAGGAAACTCTTATCTGCGCATCTATCTGTCATTCAGTTTGGGCGAATCGGCACCCTCCTCATCTTCATCTTTGTCGTCTTTTGCTCCGATCAGTCGTTGCCGAGCAAAGTCCTCGAAGATGATGTCATCGTCACTAGGGACAGTCAGAGAAGCTTTCAGTTGTTTCCCTAAAACCACTTTTGTGCTGTGCATTACAAGCTGTTCTAGTTTCTTATAGCCAAAACATGCAGGTAACACTTTACAATAAGGTTTCTTTAACATTAGTTAACTACTTTAGTTAACATGAATTAAGAATGAACAATACTTCTACAGCATTTATTAATCTTAGCTAATGTTAATTTCAACATTTACTAACATTAGTTAATGCACTGTGACCTAACACAAACAATGAACAACTTTATTTGTATTAACTAATATTTAATAAATACTGTAACAAATGCTTATTGCTGATTGTTTGTTCATGTTAGTTAGTACATTAACTAATGTTAATGAATGAGACCTTTTCGTTCTTTCAAAAACATTATAAAATCGTAATTATTCTGTGTTTGTGTGTCACTTTGACAGCAAAACAAACCTGTGTGTGTGTGTGTGTGTGTGTGTGTGTGTGTGTGTGTGTGTGTGTGTGTGTGTGTAAAATTACGATTTTTTAATGTTTTTGAAAGAAGTCTCTTATGCTCACCAAGGCTGCTTTTATTTGATCAAAAAATACAGTAAAAACAGTAATATTGTGAAATATTATAAAAATGTTTACAGTTTTTTATTTGAATATATTTTAAAATATAATTTATTCCTGTGATCAAAGCTGCATTCATTACACCAGCATTATCACTCCAGACATCAGTTTCACATGATCCTTCAGAAATCATTCTGATATGATGATTTGCTGCTCAGGAAACATTACTGATTATTATCAATGTTGAAAACATATTTCTGTGGAAACCATGATCCGTTTTAGGTAAGATTTAAAAAATAATAATAATAATAATTAATTAACACTTTTATTCAGCAAGGACACACTTGATGATCATAAGTGTCAGTAAAGACATTTAAAGACAAAAAAAAAAAAAAACAAAAAACATGTAAAGACATAATATTACAAAAGATTTCTATTTCAAATAAAAGCTGTTCTTCTGAACTTTCTATCAAAGAATCCTGATTTGGTTACCACCAAAATATTAAGCAGCAAAAACTGTTTTACCAATTATATTGTATACTGTATTTTTGATCAAATAAATGCAGCCTTGGTGAGCATAAGTAATTTCTTACAAAAACATGAAAAAAATCGAAATTATTCCAGACTTTTGACCGGTAGTGCATATGACTGTCAGATTTTTTGATTAAACAAAATATATGAATCCATTAAATTAACAAACAACATAAGACATATGTCTAACTATTTATAACCATAAATCTCAAAGCAGTTTAGTAGGTTAAAATCCAATTACACCATAGAAAAGACTTTCACTTACTTTGTGTCAAATTCAATGAGGTTTGTGTCAATGGGGGCATCATTTTCTGGGGCTAAAACAGAAAGGTTGCAGAACGAATATTGATTGGAATTCTCTAGGTATTTATTTACCACTTCCCATATACCCATTTATAAAGGTGTCTGCACATAGTGACATCATTATTTTTTAAATTTTATAGGAACTAAACTTTCACCCACTGGCACCTATTCAACAAAACATCAACAAAAAAAATTTATTGTTAGTATAAATAAAAAATCTTTAGCTTTTGCTCTTTACATAGATTTTTTAAAGCTGTAATTCAGTACTGTCATGTAAGGACATGCACTTTAAAAGTCTTCAATTAAAGTATATATATTTTAAAATAAATATTTATATATTTATTACATTTTTATATCTTATTCATTAAAATATATTTATATTCCTGTACAAGGAAAAGTATATGTTTTAGTTACCAGAACATGCTAAAAAGTAAATCATAGCTTTAAACTAGTTCATCGGAGCAATATGAAAGCAGATAAAAAGGCAGTCTGGCAAATACCATCTCTGTAGATCGATTCCTCCAATGGTTTGGGATGCATTAATGTAAAGGGGAGCTCGACAGCAACATCACTGGAGAGGGAAACACAAATCATGCATCCAGTAGACATGATAACCAAATAAACCCTGGCCAGCGCTGCTCCCAAACCTCAATCCCACCACTCATGAGGTGCTAACAGAGTGCTGGAACCACTGGCCTAAAAGCATCTGCACAAATGGTCCAGTAATTGATGGCATCTTATCAAGTGTCTGAGTCTGCCTGTGCTTCTGGCCAAAGGCATGGCTACTTATAGGAATCATCTTGGGTTACAAATATAATTTAGGTTCCCTGAGAAGGGTAGCGAGACATTGCATCTGACAATTTGCTATGGGGAACTCCTCAGCGTGACCGGTGTCTGAAGCATGTGTGCAACGTGACCATATTGGAAAGGACAGCCTATGAAGTCACTACCAGTGCGATCGTGAGGGTCAGTAAGGGTCATTGTAAGGGTCATATTCCTTACAAAGGAATTGTAAGGAATATTCCTTCAACAGAATATGGCTAGGCTCACAAAGAGACCTGACCTGTCACTTCAGGGGGGTTAAAGCATCAACCCCTAGAATCACCAGGGAGGCTGACCCCTGCCATCCTAGTGTGTTCAGCCTACAACCTGCCTGCCTAAGCAGAATCACCTGATTCAGCACCCTCACAGAGGCCTCTAATGAGAAGGTATTGCAACAGGCAGTAATCATTTCACACCAGTCTCCAGAGACAGAAATCCTGGACAGCAGAGACTCAGCATATCAACCCTCCAATCGGAGGCCTCAGTTAGCCTACCATCAACCAGCCCCGGAGAACGAACTGACCCTCTCAAATTCAGAGAGTACTACACAAGCTCTGCCCAGAAAGCAGTTTGTCCAGGAGGCTGAAAATCCCAACACAAAATGGGATTTTCAGTATTTCTATACGTGCTCTGGAGAACAAGGCACTATACATACTGACTCTCTAAAAGAGGGGATACCAAAATTAGCCTATAGAAGTATCTAAGGGAGGATCACAGAGAGCCTAACAACTTGATACTGCAGAATGAGTGGAGCCTTAGGGAGCAAAGTACTCTACAAAATGACCCTCTAAGTGAGGGGAATACTAGCTAACACACTAGACCTGACTCAAAGAGGCTTAATCCAGAGAGCCTACTACTTGACACAAAGTACTCCAAATTCTAAGGAGTACTTAATATAATGTCTTTTTCTAAGATAAAGGGCAGAGACAATCATGCTCAACCTAGAATAGCTCAGCTAAAACAAGGGGCTCTGATAGACGGAGGCCTCAATAGGATAACTCTCTAGAATGAGAGGAGGACAGACCTAACAAGGTGGCTCCCAGAGAATCACGCCACACATACATAGCTATCCAGGCGGTATCAGGAATTTGCAGACATCTGCAGGAAGATTCTCTAACGAAAGAAGGCAATACTACCTCATACTATGGCTGCTTAACGGGGAGGCTCGCAGAGTGCCATGTCACTCGATATTGCCATCTGAGCCATCTGAATGAACTACTAGCTCAAGGGAGTGGAGGCCTCAACCGTAAATACTTCTCAATGGATGAGCGAAAGCCTAACAGATAGTGGAAGCCTCAACTGAATAACTCTCTAAAATGAGAGAAGGCCTGGCTACACTACCCTAAGAAAGCCTTCCTATCAAGGGGCTTACTGAAAGCTGTTCCACTTGGAACATCTATAGCAGTAGTGCAGAAGAGTGAAAACAAGAAGCCTCAAAGAATTACTATCCAGAGAGAGAGGAGGTATAAACACTCTATATTCCTAAAACAGATAAATATCAAGGAGGCTCACAGAAAGCCTTGCCACTCGAAACTGCTAAACCACAGGGGTTCAGAGGAGAGAACCCCAGGAGGATCAATCCACAGACATGGAGGCTCAATGCAGGAGTTCTAATTAGTGAGGACCTCAGCAAAACGACTCTCTTAAATGAGAAGAGACCTAGTCGATCCTAATGCCTACCAATGCAGAGCACTATAGAGCGGAGGTCTCAACAGGATAGCTCTCATTAAGACGAGAGGAGACCTAACAACTCTCTGTCAGGGAGGCTGACTCAGAGCCGGTAGGTAACAGACTGTGCACTATATAATATATGTTTGTCAACAAGGTATTAATAGCTATTAAATTGAAACAACTTATCAACAGGGCCCTAACAAACAACTCACTTGATTTCACAACGAACAGAGCTCTTAGGGAGAGAGTACTCAGTATAACAACCCTCTGTATAAGAGGAGTACCACCGTGCACAACCATGATTATGCTTGTGAAGGCTTATTTCTATTTAATAAGCCATCCACTTGATAATACAGATCTGTAGGAAGCAGGGTACTGCGTATGATGACCCTATGAGGGGTCTGCCTATGAGAGAGTACTGCCAACTCTCTATTGAATGAGATTTGTTAAGTAGTCTTTAGCAAAAGCCTATTCAACTCAACTTAAACCACAATTTAACTACCGTTACTAAATATTATCAGGGAGGCCCACAAAAAACCATAACATAACATTAAGGGGGCCCAGCAACCTGCTCCTTGGAGTAGGAGGAGCGTGAGCAGCGACACTAGCCTTCTGGCAGTGCAGGTATGAATGTCAAAAGTTGAGGAGAAAGCCCTACTCTTTCTCCCCTATGTTAGCCAGGTTCACCCACAAATGGCCACCAATGCCACCATCGACCTGCCGATCATTTAGTGGCCCAGAGAGCTAAATATGTTATGCAGCACAGCTCAGCCACCACATCAGGGGAAAGACCCTGACCTTGGTCCAAGTCCCTCAGCAGATCAGCTTGGTATGTTTGCAGCACCCCCATTGTGTGCAAAGCAGCTCCAGCCTGACCTGCTGCTGTGTATGCCCTGCCATTTAAGCAAGATGTTTTTAGGGGGCTTAGATGGCAGTGTTTGTCCCAATTCCCTCTAGAAGAGGGACAAACAAGGTTTTTCATGGGAAAACGCTCTCAGTGCACGCAAAAAGCCTCCTCGATTACTGAGAGTGTGTGCTCTTCGCCCAAACAAACAGCACAAAAGTTGTGTGTATCATCGGGTGTCAAATAACGAGGACACGGATCAACACACTTCCTAAATGCCTTGCTACTTCCAGATTCCATTTTGACTGATTGCTTACTGATAAGCTAAAAAGAAACAACTCCTGAAGATGAAGAAGCAGATGACGTATTCCTCAGGCACCCTTTTATACTCATGGTAGCACTGGTAGTGACGTCATAGGCTGTCGCTGGCCAATACAATTGTCACCTTTGCACACATACTTCAGACACCGGTCATGCTGAGGCATTCCCCATAGAATATTTTCAGACGCAGTGCGAGTTCCCATCGAAAGGGAACTATAATATGCACAATTGCTTGAGTCAGTTTGTCAGTCTGTCTCCATATACTGAAGACAGACTTTTCAGTATATGGTCATGCAGCCCTAGTCATGGATCAGCTTTAATCTGGTTTCAAAATGAAGCTGTCAAACATTTACACACATTACACAAAAATATTAGAATTTCTAAAGGAATAAATAAAAAGATCACAGTACCTTGATGCAAGATCTCCCAGCAGTCTGAGAAAAAAATAAACAGCATGATTAAGGCATTATTTCTTTAGTGTACCATATTGACCTAGTCCTTTTAATGTAACCCTAGAATGCATAAAGGGTGTCAAACTGATCTGATATTGTCATTTTTTTATGTTTTTTAATGGTCATGCACTCTAGGGTTAAATAGAGTGGTTAAAAAATCCCTTTTCAAGCAATCACAAATAATTTAACAAGATTTTTACATTTTCTAAAGGTTTTGTGAACCATCCTTGTCTGTGCTAAACTCACAGTTACATTGACAGGGGCTGCATCCAAAATTGTATACTCTCTTGAGTAGGCACTTATTTTGAATAAGTAATTTGAATAAGTTTTTTCACATTTGGGGTTTATGAATGTAGATTGATTCTCGTGTAGTATGAATATGTGTAGCAAGAACGTAATCTGGACACACTACATTTGCCATGCTGTCATTATCATGTGACCTACCAGCGTCAGTTGCATCGCTTTACTGCCATTCACAAATCCTCTCCCATGGCTTCATGGGATAGTAAAGTGTCCATCGTATGCACACTTCAGAATCTTACCGGAAGTAATAGGTCATCTGAGTACTTTTTGCCTACTCTTTCATGAGTACTATGAATTCGGACATACTTCTTTTGTTACATACATGTTTTTCGCCTACTATGTAGTAGGGAAGTATGCAATTTCGAATGCAGTCAGGATGTCATGGATGTTTTTAGCATGTTGCTATGCAGTTGCTACCATTTTTTGAGTGATTGCTGTGTGGCTGTTTACTTGCCCATGTCAAAAGATCCAAGTCTCTCTGATATTCTGGTCCCTAGCATCTAAGTGTTGCCACAGAAGAACCATTTTTGGTTCCCCAAAGAACCTTTTACTTAAAGTTGGGGTAAGCCATATTTCAAAAACATTGTTGATATTTGAAATAAACCCAAACAAACCCACCCCTCTCTTCATTGGTCCGCCTCCAAAAGTCACCCTCCAATCCTAACCACCCTGCACCGAGACGGTTTTGAACCCTGATCGCTGCTGGCATGTGGTTGAGTGCACTAACAATGACGCTAAACAGTCGTCAGTGTGCAGTGGTTTACCTGCACAACTCTCACTAGCTGGCCACTGTTACACACACAATGTGAGTGGATGTCCAGATGCCCAGATGATGAACGAACGACAAGGAAGCACAAAAATGAACGTACAGTACACAATAGTAAACGCAAACAAGAGTTTGTTGTTAGACGCCAACAGCACAGCAGCTCCAGACAATCAATGACACTCAAACCCAGTGTTACTCACGTGTGAAGCAGAGTCAAAGCAGCCTCCAGTTTTCAGGCCTTTTTGCTCAGCTCTCTCCAGCGCTGGAAAGCTTTTCTAATATTAATGCTGGTCCTATAGCGCTTGCCCAGTCATATACCTTCATTCCAGTGATATTCTTTTGATCTCTTTTGTATTGTCTCATCTCTCTTTCTACAGTCTTTCTTCACATCTCCCTCTTGCTCATTCTTTCTCCTCGACCGTCATATGCCCCCTAATGCTGATTGGCATTCAGCTGATTGTTGGTGTCGGCCTGGCTAACTTCCACACAGTTTTTTTGAAATATGGCTTACCCCACCTTTAACAGTTCTTTAAAGAATCAGTGTGATTTTTATAATCTAAAGAACCCTTTTCCACTATAAAGAACCTTTTGTCCAATGGAAAGGTTCCATGGATGTTAAAGGTTCTTCATGGAACCATCGATGCCAATAAAGAACCTTTATTTTTAAAGGGTTAGTTCACCCAAAAATGGAATTTGTGTCATTCATTACTTACCCTCATGCCATTCCACACCCGTAAGACCTTCGTTAATCTTCGGAACACAAATTGAGATATATTTGTTGAAATCCAATGGCTCCATGAGGCCTGCATAGGGAGCAATGACATTTCCTCTCTCAAGACCCATAAAGGTACTAAAAACATATTTAAATCAGTTAATGTGAGCACAGTGGTTCAATATTAATATTATAAAGCGACGAGAATATTTTTGGTGTGCCAAAATAACGACTTATTTAGTGATGGCCGATTTCAAAACACTGCTTCAGGAAACTTCGGAGCGTTATGAATCAGTGTGTCGAATCAGCTGTTCGGAGCACCAAGGTCACGTGATTTCAGCAGTTTGGCGATTTGACACGCGATCCGAATCATGATTCGATGCGCTGATTCATAGTGCTCCGAAGCTTCCTGAAGCAGTGTTTTGAAATCGGCCATCATTAAATAAGTCGTTATTTTGGTTTTTTGGCGCACAAAAAATATTCTCGTCACTTTATAATATTAATATTGAACCACTGTACTCACATGAACTGATTTAAATATGTTTTTAGTACATTAATGGATCTTGAGAGAGGAAATGCCATTGCTGGCTATGGAGGCCTCACTGAGTCATCGGATTTCAACAAAAATATCTTAAGGTCTTAAGGGTGTGGAACGGCATGAGGGTGAGTAATTAATGACACTATTTTCATTTTTGGGTGAACTAACCCTTTAAGAGTGGCCCCTTATTCAATGTGCATCTATGGGATTTTATGGGATTTCCAAAATGTATGTACTACCAGATAAAAATCTTAAGTTGCTTCGTAAAGCGATAGCACACCCCTTCTCAACAAGTCTGAGGTTTCATGTCTGTAGCACAAATTCCTGGCAAGTGCTATGACATTTGTTTAACCTAATTGTAAAGTTTGAACTTTATTCCAGCATCACAAACCACACAAGATGAGCAAAATGTAAACTTACCCTCCACGGGACACCACCAGCTTCACTTTCACCTTATAAGAAACAATGATGCCCAGAATTTCCTTATTGGCTCCCTCTCTTAACCTTTTGAGACAACAATGCCATTGAGAGGTAAATTGATAAACATACCAAGAAACACAATCTGCTTTCAAATGAAAGAATAATAGAGTGTACTTACAATGTACTCGATGCTAAATTTGTGTCTTCATGTTTGAGTTTGCCATCCAAAGCCAAGCCGCGTTTCTCTCGGTTATTCGCGAGGAATGGGGTGAGAGTGTATACTTTACAAAATGTGGCACTGGGAGCCACTATATCACTAGAACGTGGCACAAAGCAGAGAGTAATTAGACAGATGTCAAGGTGTGTTCTCATACGGAAGCATATTGTTTAGTTGCAGTGTACATACTCTGATTCCTCTGTCGCCACTGGACACTTGTACTGGGCAGTGTTGAAGAGGCAGATATCAGCATATTGACGCACTGCAACATTTTGTAATAGAAATAAGTGTTATTGCCTAGGTTTTCTTAACTACATACTAATGTAAATACAAAGTCCATCCACTATAAATAACTGAATGACCTGAAATCTTTATTTTTTTTACTGTCTTGTTTGTGTTGTTTGTGACATGGACGTTGACACTGATTGGTTCACCATGATAGTAAATCTGAAAGACATTATGCACAAACAGCATCATGCAAAGAACAAAAGCTAGAGTTAATAGAAGCATAGGTCAAATAATATCTGTAGGCCTACTCTGTACAGTATGTGATTCTGAAGAACGAGTGTATTGTTATTGCTATCACACAAACTTTGTCAATATGTTAAAATGTGTAATCCAAATGGATGGCAGTTTTATATGAAATTCATACATAAATCTTAAATTTAGACCTAAATATTTGTGATTCTATTTCTGTTCTGTTCAGGGAGAGACCCCAAACCTTTTTCAGATACTCAAAAATTGTTTAACAATGAGCAGGCATAACATTTAATAGTATGTCAAAAATCTGTAATGACATGCTGAGACCCCAGGCCTAAAACATTAATAAATCTAATGAATTTTATTAGAATATGAATATGAATTTTATGCAAGATTTCTGTGAATTCAGAACTGATTGTAGCAGTAAACATTCATGCCAAAATGTATTTTAAAATAGTTATCTTTTGGTTAAAGCTTCAATAATATCTGCATGAATTTCTTAATTTTCATAGGGTCATATTAAAATAATTTGAAGAAAAGATAAAAGCTTAATTTCTATTACAGTTATTATTATTAGATACTATGCATCTAATATGCATAACATTGCAGCCCAGCATTTCAGTTGTAATGCCCTGATTCCATCACTAGATGTACTCATTGTAACTGGAATAACTTTTAGAATAGCATATCAGGATCCTACTGATGTTGCCTTTCCTCATTAGTCAGATATTTCATCTTATTCAAACCAGTTGAGTAACTAGACAAACCCACCTCTTTGTCAAGTGAGGCCTCCAGGTGTAATGGTTTGTCTGACATAAGAAACTGCCTTGTGGTTTCAGCCATTGGCTGCGGGCCCGGCTTCTCTGGAGCATACTGCACTTTTCTGATAACAAGACGCACTGAATTTCTGTGGAAGGGCCGGTAATAGGAGAAACATATCATAATTTGTGACATTTATTGACTTTAACAAAATCTATGTTGTGAGTGGTTGCCATGGGCAATTGCAACCACTCACAAATCTCTGTGATTTTCTGGTCTTTATATATGATTGATTGATTGATTTTTTTTTTTTTTTTTCAGTCTGTTCATTTAGATCATAATAGCACATCTCCTCAACAAACTGCCTTGTTTAAGTATCATTTATATTCATAGAACAAATGGTGTAAGACTATGTATGAGCTAAAGTAATAGTTACTGCTTTATAAAACTAATAATAAATGAACTAATAAATAAATAAACTAATAATCTACAATAATAAGTAACATTTTATGTGTTGCTCTGTCTCTTTTGGGTGCCATTGTGAAAGGTTGTACCTTTTGTGGATTTTTTCTTCAACATTTTCTGCACAGAAAGCTTTGACTTCAAAGTCAACCCCGCAGGCCTTTGCAGACAAGAAAAAATAAAAAGTTACTCTGAGAATTCTGCAAAGCCCTTTTTAATTATATCTATCAAAACCCACATCATAAAACATTATTTGAGGGAAAATGTACCTTTCCTGTATCTTCTGGCCCTGGTTGTAACGTTACAGAACAGGGTAAGTTCGGAGGAATCTGTGAGAGTTGAAATAGTGATGAAGGGATCAAATGTAATCAGCAGTGAATCCAATAATCTCTGAACAGCATAACATAGTTGTCATTATGTTAAGAAAATAAGCAAGAAGTTTCACCTCGAAGGTGAAGGGGTAAGCATGTTCTCCAAGTTTCTTTATCAATCGCTCTTGTAGACGTGTCAAGCTCTTTTTCTCTTCAGGCACAGGAGGAAATGCCTGGATGTTGGCCACAAAGAGGTCTTTGCGAAACGTCAAGCCAAGAACATCCAAGTCCTCCCGTCCATAGCGGAAAGCACACGTCAGTGTCACAAAAACTGTGGAAGGATTAAAAAAAAAAAAAAACTGCCTAATAACTCTATAGTTAATGGATTTACAGTCAACTTTGTACTCCCAGTTCCTAATAAAATAAAACCAGCAACAAATGGAACAATTATTGACATACATAAGTGTACAGAGCTATAAAACTGATGTGGATTGCACATCTCAGATGTTAGTCTTGGAAAAATGTAATGAGTGATGATTGAGTTCATATTGAGAGCTCTGATTTATGATTGCAGACTTTGGTATTCGAGTGTGGTTTGTAACGCTGAAATTTCTTCTGAAACAAACTGTTCACACGTGTGATTAACAGGGTCGTCTTCTTAGGAGAAACACCTTTAAAGCAGGGAATTTCTGCAAATTACCTGTTCTCCCTTTGAAATGCCCATATTACTCTATTTTAAAAGGTTCCTAACTTTTTTGGAGGTCTCCTACAACAGATAGTTTTCATGCAAGTCAAAAAACACTTTCATTTTCTCATAATCTACATTGCAGCATCACCTTTCTCACAGTATCTATAAAGGATTTCGCCTCTCTAAATTCCTCCTTTCCGAGAGCCTCCTCTGCTCTGATTGGTCAGATGGCCCAGTCTGTTGTGATTGGTCTAGCACTTACAGCATGTTCCAAAAATTAAAATGCCTATTACCATATTTGAATTTCAGCTCCGGATGCTTCCTTAGCACTTTATACACAGTGATACGAACAGTAATTATGGCGTCAGTTTTACCATATCAATTCCAGTGTGAGTCCTGTTCCTTTGGAAGTGCATGTAAAGTGGATTTGCTTAGACATTTCAGAGAACACAGTCTTTTCGACATGCCGACAACACAAACCAAACTCTTCCCGTCACAGTTACACCTAGTGTTTGAGGGCGGGTGAAAGACCATAGGCTGGCATTATGCACATTTGTTACAAACCTACATATGTTCGAGCAGGAAGTAGGGCTGGAATTATTGACAACTCGTTTCAGGCAGTTCAGAATCGGTTCTTTAATCTGGGAGAAAATAACTCCATTTATCTGCACTTTGAGCTTTGAAACTTTACAGATCTTTTGCATTTACAAACAGCAATATTACATACTACATGAAAGGTAATATATATATATATATATATATATATATATATATATATATATATATATATATATATATATACAGTACAGTCCAAAAGTTTGGAACCACTAAGTTTTTAATGTTTTTAAAAGAAGTTTCGTCTGCTCACCAAGGCTACATTTATTTAATTAAAAATACAGTAAAAAACAGTAATATTGTGAAATATTATTACAATTTAAAATAACTTTTTCTATTTGATATATTTGACAAAGTAATTTATTCCTGTGATGCAAAGCTGAATTTTCAGCATCGTTACTCCAGTCTTCAGTGTCACAATCTTCAGAAATCATTCTAATATGCTGATCTGCTGCTCAAGAAACATAAATGTGTACAATTGTACAAAATATTTGTGTACAATATTTTTTTTCAGGATTATTTGATGAATAGAAAGTTCAAAAGAACAGTGTTTATCTGAAATCTAATCTTTTGTACATTATAAATGTCTTTACTGTCTTTTGATTGATTTAATGCATCCTTGCTGAATAAAAGTATTCATTTCTTTAATTTCTTTTCAGTAAAAAAAAAAATAAAAATTCTTACTGACCCCAAACTTTTGAACGGTAGTGTATAATGCTACAGAAGCCTTTGTATTTCAGATAAATGCTGTTCTTTCTTTCTATTCATCAAGGAATCCTGAAAAAAAAAAGTACACAACTGTTTTCAACATTGAAAATAATCATAAATGTTTATTGAGCAGCAAATCAGCATATTAGAATGATTTCTGAAGGATCATGTGACACTGAAGACTGGAGTAACGATGCTGAAAATTCAGCTTTGCATCACAGGAATAAATTACTGTGTCAAATATATTTAAATAGAAAACAGTTATTTTAAATTGTAATAATATTTCACAATATTACTGTTTTTTACTGTATTTTTAATTAAATAAATGTATAATACTTCTATTAAAAACATTAAAAATCTTAGTGGTTCCAAACTTTTGGACTGTATATATATATATATATATATATATATATATATATATATATATATATATATATATATATATATATATATACCTTTCATGTGTAAAGCATAGTAGAGACACTTTAATCTTGTTTAAGAGGTGTGTGATGTAAACATTCTTTTTTTCTGTGGTAAATAACATATTTCTATACCGTGGCACTTTCAAAAGTAAAAAAAAAAAAAAAGAAAAAAAAAAAAGTCCTCACCTTTTCTCTCTTTCAAGTACTCTGGATCAATTAAAACCACGCCATCTGCAATAGGAAAAAGATATTTTATGGGTAAAATGTCAGCTGCATGCTTATCTATGAAATCATTCTTCTTTATCACTTTAAAGGGTTAGTTCACCCAAAAATGAAAATCATGTAATTTATTACTCACCCTAGTCGTTCCACCCATAAGACCTTCGTTCATCTTCAGAAAACAAATTAAGATATTTTTGATGAAACCCGATAGCTCAGTGAGGCCTCCATTGACAGCAAGTTAACTCACACTTTCAAACGCCCAGAAAGCTACTAAAGACATATTTAAAACAGTTCATGTGTCTACAGTGGTTCAACCTTAATGTTATGAAGCGAAGACAATACTTTTTTTGCGGCAAAAAAACCCCAAAATAACAACTTTATTTAACAATGTCTAGTGATGGGTGATTTCAAAACACTGCTTCATGAAGCTTCAAAGCTTTACAAATCTTTTGTTTCGAATCAGTGGTTCAGAGCGCCGTTACGTCAAGTGTTTCGAAATTTCAATGTTCAGTGACTTTGGAAGTTTGATACGCGCTCCGAACCACTGATTCGAAACAAAAGATGTTAGCTTTGAAGCTTCATGAAGCAGTGTTTTAAAAATCACTTCACTAGTATTGTTAAGGTTGTTATTTTGATTTTTTGGTGTACAAAAGTATTCCGCCGCTTCATAACATTAAGGTTGAAGCACTGTAGTCACATGAACTGTTTTATGTCTTTAGTAGCTTTCCAGGCACTGAAAAAGGAAATGATCTTGCTATCAATGGAGGCCTCACTGAGCCATCGGATTTTATCAAAAATATCTTAATTTGTGTTCAGAAGATGAATGAAGGTCTTACGGGTGTGGAATGACATGAGGGTGAGTAATAAATGACAATTTTCATTTTTGGGTGAACTAACCCTTTAATCCAATTCATCAACTCTGTTTTTTTTAAATAAAATGATGTGTTTTCTTTAATGAATATTTTTGCAGATAATGCACATGATAATACCTCATAGGGTCACACTTTATATTAGGTGACTACTATGTACTTATATATAAAAAAAAAAAAAAAGTTTTTAGGTATAGTGTACTTATCGTGTTCATGTATTGCAAAATACATTTGCTGCTATTGAGGTCAGATACGGGTAAGGTTAGGGACAGGTCTGGTGGTATGGGTAGGTTAACGGGTAAGAGAAGAGTCAAGTGTATTTGCAAACAGTTCATAAGTAATTACAAATTAAGTACACACACTCATTTATGACTTATCTATTACAATGTAATTACAATGTAACATGATCACTAACATAAAGTTAAACTAAAATTTAAGATTGTGATTCTTATTGCCTACCGACAGGCTCCACAAGGTCCACATGGTCAACGAAATCCCTCTTACCAAGGTACACCGTTAGCTGAAAAGGCAATCATAAACGTACAATCAGCACAACTAAAACAAGAACAATCTGAACTGAGCTAAAATGCCTATTTGTGCCATTGTGTATGTACAGTTCTATAATTATCTTTCATTAACCTTATCAAAATGAATGCTTTTATTAAGTTATGAGCACTTAATTTGTCCTTTAGGTGCATTTTCTTCAAGACCAATTTGTCCTACTCGAAAATATATGTTTATATAATTGTTGTGTTGTGCCGATCCCTGGAAAAGCCTTTCGCAGCTTTGCAGAAGGCTGGCTACTGAGTCACATGCCCCTCTTTCATATTCGCCCCACGCCCGCTTCCTGCTCAAGGACTGTTGTGGCGCACCACAGGTCTCCCTGCTAATGATACATATAGACTCATGGCTAGGCTATATGCTAACCGCACAGCCATTGCGACCCATCAGTCTGGCTAACCGTGTCACAAGCATCAAATCTAATTTTGCAACAAGAGATACTTTGTTACTCAATATTTGTGGTTATTCAGTCATAACCGTTTCATAACAGGCTATGCTGCAGTCACTGACAGAAAACTTATGAAGTATCAGATTCAAAACAACTGACACAATAACATGATCAGTAGACATGAAGGAGGGACAAAATAAATGTAAAATTACCTTTCCATTCGGACTTGCCTTCTTAAACACCCTGTGGAAATACAAGAGTGACATATAAGATAGCATGCATAAAATGTCCCTACACCTGACAAAACCTAAAACCTGTAGCAAATCACGGCCATGATTATATCTTTGCAAAATGTAAACTACATTATAGCACAGTATATAAAGTTGAATATAAGTATATCTGTCACAGATTGGCTGAGAATAAAGATGAGGTGAGATGAAATGGATCTGTAATAATAAGCATAGTCTCTCTAAATAGTGTGAAGCAGAGTTAAAGTTAATGAGATAATTAAGCGATTAATTTAGTGGTGAGTGAGCGTTAGTGATGAACACCTGCTGTTAACAAGCAGAATCAATGAAGAAAAGAGAAACACAAGAACTACAACTGACTTCAGCCACAGTCCTAGATGAAATCACCTGAAGATAACAGACATTATCTTGACAGCAGGTGTTCATCACTAATGCTCATTCATCACTTAATTAATCGCTTAATTATCTCATTAACTTTAACTCTGCTTAAAGTCCCTCTGAGAGGGACCATACTGTACTCTACAGTAGTAACTCTACTCTGAGCAGAGTTGATTTAACTCTGCTGATTTTACTGTGTGGAAAATGAAAAAACACAGCAAATGACAATAAACCATTAAAGTCCTTCAAAATGAAACAGAAAACATCACAACTATTTTATCGTACAGCTCTATATATGAAGTTGGAAATTTAAGTATATCAAACATTATTTGCATACTCGCGTATGGCAAAATCTAGAGAATCTCAACTGCTTGATTGTTTATTGTTTTATTATCACCCAGTGATAAATGTAAAGAGATATGTACTATGTGTATTGTGAAAAAAAAAATACTCAAATTTCTGATGCCATTAAATAAAAAAAGGCCACCTTAGCTGTATTATTTGCAAAGAAATGTTTCTTACTCAAGGCACAGGATATAGAAGTAGTGTTTATTTTACAAGACTTATCTTTATCCTCATTTGATTTTTTTTTTTTTTTTTCTTTCTAGAAAGATTGACTGCCTTAGTAACACTGAAATAATACCAAATCTATTAGATGCTCACCCACAGTTCAGCCATTACTTTCATGGACAGCACCCTACAGCAAACAACAATAAATGAAGCCATAAATCAGCCTGTGCTGATGTGATGGCCTAAATTTTTAAAGGAACGCTGAGGCGTTTTATCTGTTATGGCCTAAACAAAATGAGCTGTTTTCTTTCTGGACAAAGACTCAGGGTGCCACCCTTTGTAAACAACAACAGAAGAAAACCAATTTACATTTTTTTGACATTTATGAAATGGATAAAGACTGACTAACCCAAAGTCAAATGCACACTGGCTATGTTCATAATAGAATACTACAATAGCATACTGCTTAGTGCATACTGCAAAGTAAACTGCAATATGTCCTGCACTGTATACTACCTTTTTGTAACCGATAAACATTTTAAACAATAATATGCTGCATTGTTACATGTTCTCAATTTAGTGAGAGGTGTAAATAAAACCTAGAAAATAAAATAGTTAATTTGCATTTTTAATCTAATTTTGTTTCTCTTCAATTAGATAACATTCTGTTATTATGCTCTGTTTGCCTGCCAGATTTCCTAGTATGTTACCTAGATTACATATTAATTAGTCATTCTGTTCAGCTGGTCTTGATTAGCTTGGTCTTCCCTTTGTTTGCTCCTTGTATTTAAACCCTGTGTTTCATTCTGTTCCTTGTCCGGTATCATCAGTGTTAAAGGGTATGTTAAGTGTTTGTTTTGATTATTCTCCAATTCTTTGTTGGATTTATTAAAATGACTGTTTTGTTGGAATCCTTTTTGTCCTTTTTATCTTCACTTCAGCCACAGCTACGTGACAGTAGTTCCTCAAAAGTTCAAATTCTGTCATCAATTACTTCCCCTCATGTCGCACCGTACTTGCTTGATGTGTGAGAATAAATCTCACTGGTTTTTGCATAAGCTCAAACGTGCTTTGCGTGACAAGCAAGAACAAACCTCATTAGTTCTCATGTGTCAAGCATGCACGTTTGAGCTTCCATTCGCCATTTTTGACGTGCTCTATTTATTTGCATTGTGAATAACAGCCTACACTCTAAAAAATAAAACACTGGTTCAACAAAAAAAAAATATGTTAACTAGAATTTTTAACTTAAGCCAATTGGGAGAATTACATTAATTCAAAGCAATATTTTGAGTTGATCCAACATAATGTTTTAAGTAAGGTGAAGATGCTTTTTGGACACAATAAAATGCATTTCTAAGTAACATGAACTTAATAATTGTCAACATGAATGCAACTATTTAAGTTGATCCAACATAATGTTTTAAGTAAAGTGAAGATGTTTTTTTGCCACAATAAAACGCATTTCTAAGTAACATGAACTTAATAATTGTCAACATGAATGCAACTATTTAAGTTGATCCAACATAATGTTTTAAGTAAAGTGAAGATGCTTTTTGGACACAATAAAATGCATTTCTAAGTAACATGAACTTAATAATTGTCAACATGAATGCAACTATTTAAGTTGATCCAACATAATGTTTTAAGTAAGGTGAAGATGTTTTTTTGCCACAATAAAACGCATTTCTAAGTAACATGAACTTAAAATTTGTCAACATGAATGCAACTATTTAAGTTGATCCAACATAATGTTTTAAGTAAAGTGAAGATGTTTTTTTGCCACAATAAAACGCATTTCTAAGTAACATGAACTTAAAATTTGTCAACATGAATGCAACTATTTAAGTTGATCCAACATAATGTTTTAAGTAAGGTGAAGATGTTTTTTTGCCACAATAAAACACATTTCTAAGTAACATGAACTTAAAATTTGTCAACATGAATGCAACTATTTAAAGGAGCTGTATGTAAGAAATCTATTTTAATTAATCATAAAATGGCCCTGATGTGTCACTAGACATTAAGAAATCATGTTCATTTCAAATACTTATATCACTGACAAAAGTAGTCCGGCCAGGATATTGTCATTTAAAAAGTGGACTTGCAGCCCTCAACTGATGTTGATGTTGTCATTTTGTGTTTTGGCCTGACGCGCCTCCCTCCACCTATCTACCAATCACGAAGTCAGTAGTGTTTCGGGATCCGTGTTGCCAGCTTTGCTGTAACCTACCCTAACTCCAGTCGGATAAAAATGTCTAATGTTACTAAATCAAAAAGACCTCGTTATAATTCAGAAATTCGTCGTGACAAAGTCCGAAATAAAACCAGAATTTGTATTGGAGATGCTTTTGAAAGATGGAGACGGCTGAAAACGGAGAAGAATTTGAACACAGACGCCAACGTTGCTAATTTTCTCCTGGACAGGTAAGATTCATCTATGCTTGGCTAACTTGTACTTGATGTCAATGGACATTTCATATATTCATGACAGTCGAACAAAGTTATGCATGTTTGTGCAAAGTAACATAACGTTAGCTCACATGGACGTATGCTCTGTCATTATGCTGAGACGCTGAGGAAAACAACATTAGCACGCCCATTGTACGGCAATTTGAATCGTAATTGAGACAGTAGCCCAATGTTACCTCAGTAAAAATGATTCGTCATTTGTTCTTCACGTATATCGTGGACTAAGTTACACATGCTGCAAGTTGACCTGTATGACCATTGCTAATGTAATTTAGTTACTCTAACAATATTTTCTGATGGAACTGAAAACAATTGTGATAGCCATTGGTGATATTGAATATGTCCCGCGTTATAATTGCTGTGGCAAATGTTTTGGTTATTTGTTAGCCTACTTATGATAAAACCTTACTGTGTACGTCTGTTCGTCTGTTCGTCACTTGCCATTGGAAGCTCATTGAAGCAGCCTACGTTTCTGCTGAATCCTGCAGCTCATCTGGCAACCTCGAGTCAGGGGGTAGGGTGAGGGGATACACCGCTCTACAGTATTTTTATAGTGATTGCAGTACCAGTTTAGGCCACAATCCTACATACAGCTCCTTTAAGTTGATCCAACATAATGTTTTAAGTAAGGTGAAGATGTTTTTTTGCCACAATAAAACGCATTTCTAAGTAACAATGAACTTAATAATTGTCAACATGAATGCAACTATTTAAGTTGATCCAACATAATGTTTTAAGTAAGGTGAAGATGTTTTTTTGCCACAATAAAACGCATTTCTAAGTAACATGAACTTAAAATTTGTCAACATGAATGCAACTATTTAAGTTGATCCAACATAACGTTTTAAGTAAGGTGAAGATGCTTTTTTGGACCACAATAAAACGCATTTCTAAGTAACATGAACTTAATAATTGTCAACATGAATGCAACTATTTAAGTTGATCCAACATAATGTTTTAAGTAAGGTGAAGATGTTTTTTTGCCACAATAAAACGCATTTCTAAGTAACATGAACTTAAAATTTGTCAACATGAATGCAACTATTTAAGTTGATCCAACATAATGTTTTAAGTAAGGTGAAGATGCTTTTTGGACACAATAAAATGCATTTCTAAGTAACATGAACTTAATAATTGTCAACATGAATGCAACGATTTAAATTGATCCAACATAATGTTTTAAGTAAGGTGAAGACGTTTTTTTGCCACAATGAAACGCATTTCTAAGTAACATGAACTTAAAAATTGTCAACATGAATGCAACTATTTAAGTTGATCCAACATAATGTTTTAAGTAAGGTGAAGATGCTTTTTGGACACAATAAAATGCATTTGTAACATTACAACTTACCAAGCACCACTTGTCACCATGATGGTAAATCTCCAAAAACCCACATTAACAGAAACTCTTCTAAATTAGCATAACAAAACACTAATTACTGTGCAAAAACACTTAATTTTAGCATTTAATCTCCTTTTCAAGTGCCATGGGCAAAGCATGATGGGAAATATAAATCCCAGCCCAGTTTCACTTAACTTAAGTTTGTCTAAATTAAAAGAAGTGTTCATACAACTCAAAACAATGAAACACATTTACACATCATCAGATTGTATTTTACATTAACAGAACTTAAAATTAAATATTTTGATTAACTGAAAATGTTAAACTATGACAAGTCATGATAGTTTATCAAATCAATAGGCATAATTTGTGTGTCATCCAAGCTCAATAAAATAACAATTACAAGTAAAAAGTCTAACAGCATTTCAGAACTTGATTTTTTATCTCACAACAATATATATATATATATATATATATATATATATATAAGTAATGACTAAAGGTCCCCTGAATTAGTTTTTAGAGTGTTCATTATTTTTGTTCATCATATAAAGTGATTGTCTGTCTTCAGAAGATTTTGATTAAATCACTTGATGCATATGAATTCATTTTACAATGTCTTAATGAACATTTTGGAGGAATGGGCTTTCAGTGTAGGGACAAAAATCCCTCAGGTTTCATTAAAAAGATCATCATTTGTGTTTTGAAGATGAGTAAAAGTCCTATTGGTTTTGGAACGACATGAGGGTGAGTAAATTTTCATTTTTGGGTGAACAAACCCTTGAAATCTTGGCAGTATGATCAAATAATCAAGAAGCAGATTTAAAAAGTGCAGCTGATATTACTCCCATCCATTTGTGACATTAGAAATGGGAGATCTAATCAAGCACATTGCATTGTGGGATACAGTACCCAGTATAGTGTCATAGATATTATTTCTAAAACCTTTGCTAGCTAAACAGCTCTTGCTCTAGCAGAGCGGCCAAGGCTAAAGTTAGGCAGGTGAGATGCAAAAGCTTCTCAGCCTGTCTTTTCTGTGTCCTATGTAGTGATAGCCTACAGGCATGTTTGTTCTAGTTAAAGGGCTTCAATTAAATTACCCCGCTTTCCTCTCTGTTAAGTCCTAATGCTGCTGTAAATTAGCTGTGGTGTCTCCACAAATCCCTCTGGGCACCAGCATATCCTCTCTGAACTTTACATCCTTATTAGAGGAGTGTCCTCATTAATGGACATTAGGCTTTCAGAGGAAGCATTTTGGTACAATAAAGAAGTGTGTAATGATAGAGATCTTACAGGCAGTTAGCAAAAAGCTGTTTACTATTAGAGCAGTGAGTGTGAACCATTAGTGACTTAAAAACACAAGTTTGTGGGATTTTTATGGCTTTAACATTAGAGGAAAAATTTGAAGTGGTTTTAGTGGCACTGATGTGCAATTTGTTTATACAAAACTGAAATAAAGAGAACACAATATTAGCGTCACAATATTAACCCCAATTAAGGTGGGCTCAAAAAGACTAGTTATGTAGAGCTCTATAAGATTTTATCTGGTAGAAATTGTGAGTAGAAAATCCAGTAAATAGCTGGAATGTAAAAGGAGTGTGATCCCTAAAGAACATTCAGCTCTCAAAACTTCTGAAACATGCTTATTTTAATTATAATTATAAATATTTTTCTAGTTCAAGAAGGACTTAGTTTCTGTAAACTAAAAAAAAAAGTGGTCCAACTTTATATTAGGTGTCTTTAACTACTACATTAAGCACATGCTTTATATTGTGCTTATATTTTTAAAATACTTGCATGTTATTACAGCTGTAATTAATGTCTGTAACCACATCTATAATTACACCGCTGAGCCTTTTAACCCACTCTTAAACCTACCCATACCACCAAACCTGTCCCTAACCTTACCTGTATCCCACCTCAATAGCAGCAAAAGTGTTCTGCAATACAATATGAACGCAATAAGTACATTGTAGTCAAGGACACCTGATATAAAGTGTGTATTATTACTGTTGTCGCAAATAGTGTGGTCCAAACGTTTGACACCACTAATGATTCTTTTTCATTTTACATTATACAGTCATCATTTCCATTTTTTGCCAGTTTTGAATGAAAACAACCCAAATTGTTGTCTAATATCAGATTTATGTTTCTTATATCAAAAGATGGCAGGTAGATTTGTAGTATTCTCTGAGTTATGAAATGACATAGAAAAAAAAAAACACATTAATTTTAACTCTCCACAAATGTTATTGGCATCACAAATATTCTTGGCTCCTGATTGCTGTTTTTATTTTTTCTTGGATAACAGCATATGATAAATGAATGAAGTTAAATCAGTGACTATCACTGTTTATGTTGCCATGGTACAGCTGCCATTGCTTTAAAAAGAAATGTACCCTAAAAGTACATTGGCATTCAGTGAAAGAGACCTCTCTTTCAAAATATAGTCGGCATGGCAATGAATGATGCCGTTTAACACTCAGTTAAATAGTTTTGTTATGCAAATGACCATATTAGTCCACTGACTTTATGTTGCCCGGGTCAGTGGGACACCAAGCCATTCAGAGCTGGATACTGGTCTAGCTGAGTTTCCCAAAGCACTATGCATAGTGAATAAAATTTGGTGTAGGATTTACTTTGAAACAGTTTTCACTCAGAAATTGCTTGTAAATTTCACCAATAATTACAAAGAAATGGCAAGTAACATTAAATTTTTAATTAGGAAGACATGCCATTTAAACGAATATTTTGGCCATTAAAGTCACTGTACAATTATATACGAAAATACAATTTTAAATATTTTTTAAACAAAAAAATCTGTAGCCTGTGCAATAAGTATAGCTTTATATCTGCCTGCTATGATAAACACAAGTAGTTAATTTTAATAGAGTGATTATTTATTGTTAATAATGATATTCATTTCACACCCTGCAGCAGATGTTTATAGTTATTGTAAAATATCGACTATAGTTCAGTATAGTTTGTACTTCTCAGAAATCTGTAAGCTACTGGTAACATCTCTGGCTACATTATCAGGTAAAAAAAAAAATTTAAGACTAACTTGGGGTACATTTACACGACAGCGATGTACTAAAAACGGAAACGGTTTTCCTTTGCATTTTCTGTGTACAGACGACAACATTGTCAAAACAATCCCCAATTCACACAGATCCATGAAAACGACTAAAATGCTGTATTAGTTGGCGATGTCACTGTAATGAAACCATATATGCCCTGAACATGTAATACGCATGCACATGACGTCACCGTTTACACAAATTTTTGCATTTTTGTAGTTTACACAGAGATGATAATGGTATCGTTTTCTAAAACTTGCACTTTGAATCCTGCTTTCAAAAGTTTGCATTTTCAGGCCCCCAAAACACTGTTGTCGTGTAAATGAATGGCCAAAATAGATAAAAAGTTTTCTGTTTTTAGTTGAAAATGGTGCCCCTTAGAAAAGTCTGGTTGCTAAGGCATTGATAGGTGGTTGCTAGACTTCTTTTCACATACAAATGCTGGTAATTTTGGAGGTAAAAAAAAAAACTAATGCTTTTACAATGTCAGTAGTATGTTAATAAAATGTGTACTCTTTCTCTATGTTACCTGGACCCAGATATCCCCATTCATATGTCAGCAAAAGTCTGCCAGATGATGCAAACCCAGTCATTTTGGATCATCCTTGGCCTTTTGACAGTTCTGGGGCTTTTATTAAAACTATAGATCAAACTTCAGCATTTTTATATTCCTGCCTTTTATATTCCACTGACAGGGAGTATCCACAGAAGTGCGGTGCCAAAAGTTCATTATGGGTGTTGCAATTTTTTGCAAAAAGGGAATAGCACAGCCCTTTTTCTCTGTTTTCTGTAGTCATGTCGCACCAATTTAAAATAAAACTTCATGATCCTACAGCATGGACAGCTATGTTTTTTTTTAAAAAAAAAAAAAGAAGAAGAAGAAAAAAGACCATCTTGCCAGCAGTGAAATCCGCTTTACAGTTGCCATAAAATCAAAATTGATGTTTTTTGGCTTTTAGTATGAATATGAAAAGTTTGGTTCCAAAACGCTATAAATCCATTTTGATTCATTTGAGTAAAAATGTGTTTTCTTTACCAAGAAAGCAGCAAGATGAAAACCACTATTTTCTGTTTCATAGCATCTTTTGGTTATAAAAACATTAAACATTAAAATCTAGATTTTGATTTTCAAAGGTTTATTATAAAAACTTATTTTTTCCCCAAAAAGCAAAAAATCCATGACACGTTTTTTTTGTTTGTTTTTTTTTTTTTCAAAATGCAATAAATCCATCAAATTAAAAGTTATTTTTCATATTGAAAATACACAACAAAGTAAGTTGATTCACATATATGACAGAGTCTAAACTTTGTCAATACTAATGTTATATACAGACATTTGACTAAAAATACATTCAGCCGTCGCTCCCAAAATGAATTCAACGAGTCATCTTGTTAATGTTATAAATTAATTATATCTCCGTTTGTCATTACCGATTAAAGAGTATCTGGCGCCACCGCACGGTTAAAATAAACACATTTGCCGAGTACATTGGCATTGAAAACGGCTTTTAAAAACTGTCCATGATTCAGTTTTGTGGACCGTGACAGAAGTTTGATGCTGTCGTGGAACAAGCAACAGCTTGACCGAGTGCCTCATCTTCTTAATCTCCTCACGTAAATGATTACATTTCGATGACTTGCGTTTCTTCCCCACCGCAGAAACCACCACAGGTTCGTCAATGCCATCAAAATGATTCATTTTTCTGTTTTTGTTGATCACAAAGTACAAAGTAGATAAGGAAAACTAGGATGCCGGTTGTATTCAGAGCGCCGCCATTACTGTTTACAGTGTGTGGAATGGAGCGCTGTGATTGGTTGAGCGGATATATCGCGTTCTGCAGAGAAGGGAGACTGGCGTTTGTCGCGTTTTGGAAAGAAAGAGAGAAAACATAGGTAGCAAAATTAATAACTGACTTTCAATACCAACCAGATACAATACTGATTTTGGCGGAAACTCAATTTTTTTTTTTTTTTTTTTTTTAAATGGCATTTATTGCATTTTGGAACCAAACTTTTCATATGTTAGTCTTACTGTTATCTATAAGCTAGTGTGCTCCAAAACAATGACAAAATTCACATTCAGAAGATATTAGCATTCAAAACTTACAGTCTCCCACTTCCACCAATATGGATCAACGATTTTGATGACATCACTCTGCACTTCAGATTCTCATCAGATTTTCTGTCCAATCAAATTTTCTCTAGAACATTATAAATATGCTGAAGCTGTGGCTGAAATCGGTCACTTGTTCACACATTTACTATTTTCTACATGGTGAATGGCACATAGTGCACTATATAGGGAACTATTCAGACAGTGTAAATATGCTTTCCATTGAGGTGCATGAAGTCTGGTTTCACGTTAGCGTCACCATTAGTGAACCGCCGTAGCACGAGCACACAGTCTGCTCCGGTCCAGAGACACGACAGCACAGAGAGGATCATACGTGCAAGTCGGCACAGACCACACATTTGAATTCTGCACATAATGATATATTTTAAAGCGATATGGAGATTAGGAGGAGAAACGGCTTTACTGAGCTGTGAGATAAACGGTACACTATTTTTAAAAAGGGGAGGAGCTGTTCTATATCTACCTGTTTCAGTGGAAATTACATCAACACATTGAATAATGCTACACATTTCAAGGCACATCAGTGGGCCTTTAAGGGTTTCTCTTCAGTCACCAGCTGGAATCATTAACCACGGGACCAAGACATCCTACAATATTACCATGAGCCAAAAAAGTCATGTCTTACTACCAAAGAGATGAGAGCAGATTGGCAGCTACAGTGCTCCTGAATATGTCATGCGTATGCAAACACCTAGGAAGAGAAGAAACCATTCAGCTTGCCAGTCTGCAGTCTCCAGAGTCAAATTGTCTTCATCAAAATGAATGGCTCATTCAGTGGAGCCTCTTATTACACTCCCTTGGCTCAGGCACTGACAGCAAAATAATGACAGACAGTGATTTAGATCATTTATGGCAATTACAGTGAAAAATATTCAGCCTTTTCACACCAAGCTTTCCTGAGAGAAATAATGAAGAAATGATCATAAGCGAGGCTCTCGAGTAACAAAATATTCATGAAGAGGAAAGGGCAGGATGTGAGATGTGATTATAACTAGAAATGTTTCATTCGGTTCTGTCTAAAAACTGATCATAATAGTCATAACCTTTACAAGAGGTGTCCTTGTTTGATACTCAGACCATGAACATTAGGGAAGCTGCTTTGAAACTCTCTATCTCTATCCTAATTATCAATAATGATAATTAAGGTGATAGCATCAAACTAATCGATCAAAAAACAAAACAAAAAAAAACCAGATAGCCCCGCCCCCAGACTGCTCATTTAAAGTCCCTGTAAAGTCATTTTAAAGTATGTGTTCTGAGTTTGTTACAGCGCAGACAAAATGTGTTATTAACCACCCAGCCAAATTTGAATGATTAAAAAAATCTGCAAGTAAATGAAATAAGTTATCAAAATTTCGAAAAAATAGGCAGCGCTCTCTGCTCTCAAACGCTGGGGGCGTGTCCGCTGTCGGCGCTGAAACCACGCCCACTCGCGAGAACTGCCGTCTCAACAATGAGTCAAACATACTGATGCATATAAACAAAAGAATCATTTAGAGGGTTGCAAATTTTAGTAGAGTTACTGTGGACTACCTACTAATTATAACATAAGCAATTTACACTCATCGATGGGCACGTACTGCCGACTGTTGTCGAGTCGACAAATGACGGCGCCGCGAGACGGGAGGATGAAGGCCGGGACGGGAGAGACTCTGTCCGGCCCCATATATCATCGGCTATCGGTGGGACGGTAGGAAGGCCGAGGTCTGTTCAGTCACATTCACCAAAAACAGCGGATTATCTGTGAATCCCAGCTGTCTGATGAAAGTTTGTAAAATTATCCGGTGTAGAACGATCACTTTAATCCTTCATATCATCGTTTTAGGAAATTTAAATAAGGAGACCGAGCATATCGTATATTATAACAACCATGTAATATGTATTTGCGTGACGACGGCATTACTAGCTAAATGTGCAAAGGGCTGTATAACTGTAATGACACTCAAGATTGAGCGAGTGAACCATAGACATATAATATGTCTATGGAGTGAACCGCTGTAGAGTTAGAGGCGGCGCCACGCTCCGTGCGTCATCGACAGTTATATAGTGTTAGGGGAGGGGCTATGTTCGGGGGTCCAAGTGCGTCATCAGACCCCCGTTTTAGCTCCGCCCAAAAAAATCCTGAGCAGAGACTTGGTGAAAAACTGTTTAACGCTCTAACTTCACAATTAAGCGTTACACAATTCACAGTCTTTGTAATGTGTTTCAGCAAAACATTTGTAACATTTATAAAGTGTTTAGAAAGAATTCTCAGAATTGACTTTACAGGGACTTTAAGGTCTACATTAATCTGGAATCATTTGAAAATGGTGAGGTTTTTTCAAAACACGCATCACTGCTGTTTTCAAGCAATTCCAAATGCTTCTCATCCACACTAAAACATTTAAATCATTTTACTGCACATGTAAAATGCAATAAAATATCCCTGAATGATACCGAAAGACCAAATCTAATTGATTTCTTCTGCTATTCTTCTAGCACTATTATTTTATTAGCAAAATATCCCACTACTTACTGCTGCATCCAGGCATCAACAGCCATTACTTCTATGGTCTAAAACACAACTGCCCTCATGTTTTACCACAAGACAGCAATTGTGAGTGAATTATCTGTCATCTTTGCAGGAATTGAATATTAGGATTGAGTGAATGGCACATCTTATTGGTCATCGCTTCTGGAGAGAAACATTGGACAACAGTGGAAACTTTCTAGTGCGCATGTGTTAACCATCTGTGTTCACGCACACTTATAAATGGAGCACCCTTTGAAACACTATGTGTTCGTTTGTACTCATCGCATACGTGTCAAAACTCAAGTATGCTTTGGGCTTCAGACTGTGTGCATACAGCATGTGTGTACTTTGCTGATGATAAAATTTACATCATGCACTCTGTAGGCTACACATACTCAAATCCAGTCCTGAAGGGCCACTGCCCTGCAGAGTTTAGCTCCAGCCCTAATCAAAGACACCTGAGCAAGCTAATCACAGTCTTCAGTGTGTCTCTGCATATTAAGCTGGGATAGGAGATAGTATTTTACATTTTTACATACTCTTTTATATACACAAATATACACCAAAAGTAATAATGCTACATGAAACATGTCATTGAATAATAAACCGCAGTATTATAAATTGTTAAAATGCATAAAATGTTGCAAAGGAATTCCAAGAAACAGTTAAGAAAAGTTAACTGTTTTTGAACCATTTTCATTAAAAAGTTCTATCTAAAAATGACTCTTTAAAATGAATCAGACTCAATTCTTTTTGAGAGTGAGAGACATTCTAGTAGAAAGCGTTTGATTATTGCCTCAGCTCGCTCGGAGGGGCAACATAACATGGCCTTAAACATCAATGTAACGCTTGCTGAATAAAAGTCTTTTACTGGAAAAGCTACAGTGTTTTCAAGACAGTACTGTCACACTACTGAAAAATGTAGTTTTGATTACTCCTCACCACTGCAAATCATAGGCGGCACTGTGGGTATTAGGGCTTCAACCCTGAATGTTCTGAGCAAAGCTGTAAATGTTTCATTTCTCACTTTGTCTTTGCCACTAAATTTTTATGTCTGGTTATTTTTGCCACTAGTATGATCATTAGCCCCATTCAGTCTTTCCTGGTAAATTACCGGTAAATTACAATTACAGTTTTTTTTGTTTTGTTTTTTTTACAATCTAGGGATGTCGCAATATACCGGTTTTGACGATAACCGTGATATTCAAAGCATGAAATATCGATATTGAGTTAATTTAGGGAGGCTCTGTCCACACCCGAAAAAAGTAAAGTAAGCGCGACAGAATGTTTTTCGGCTCCTTAGACAGCCCAATCTGCAGGATTTGCCTAGCTACAGTCAGTGCGAAGGGTGGCAACACCATCAACCTTTTTACCCACCTCCGTGTCCATAACCCTGCAGATTACGCCATTTTACAGAGAGTAAGTTGTGATTATTTTACTAGTCATGGAATGGGAAATGTTATATTAAACTGTTAACAGCAATTTTCTGTGTTCATTTAAATAAAGGGTGATTATTTTAAGTACCGTGTTTTCTTTACTCGTCTTATTCAGCGTGATGTAGCTATGCATGCAGTTATATGCCCTCAAAATTCAACAAACATGGGCATTTTTTGCCCCGACAATTTTTTGTCATTATATCATAAGATGTAGTTGTTTTACAATATCACATGAGCAAGAGTGCCGTTTTCCCCAAATCAGCACAAATGCAATGTTCCTTCAACTTGTTAAAGGTGCTAAATAGGATGTTTTGTTTTATAAGTTTTTGCAATATTATTTGAAACTGTCTTTACTACTGATAAAAGACTATCTATTAGGTGCACTGAAAGGAATAATACATCATCTGTGCACGAGGTAGGGCCTTAAAAACATCAGCCAATTGTTTACGCGATCATCGTGATTGGCTTGTCAATCACTGCCATGACTTTCCTTGTGAGAGACGAGCGTGGCTGCGCACTCCAATAACTTTCCACACTCCACAGGCGCCGCATGCAATGTTTTTGTCCGGAGACAGGAGTAACAACTGCAGATTATGAGTTACCTGCGGTGAGTCCGACATAATGAATCCACTAACACGACACAGCGAATGCCGGCGGTAAACACTCGTGTTCCAATACTCGTGCACGAGTTTTGGGAGGCGTTCCCTCCAAATGAGCTGTGAAGGAGGGGGGCTGTTCTTACGCATGCGCTCATTTCAAAAACTCAGTAACAGTCTTTGGTTTCTCAGTCGACGAAAAGATCCTATTTAGCACCTTTAAACGAACAATGTGAGTTACATTTTAGACACAGTATTGTTAATATTGTTTTTTTCTTTATTTCGCCAACGAAAATTTCAAAACGATGAACAACAGAACAGAGCCCCATGCAACAGAAATGTTTTTGTTATTCTGACTGAATCCGCGTTTAGAACGAATGAATCCGAGCTTCGTTCCTGAATGAATCAGTCATTTGAACAAAGCGGTTGACTCACTCACTCATTAAGACAGTGACTTGCTGCCACCTACTGGCAGTTTAGTTTAGTTTGATATTTAAGGGACATTTTAATTAAAAAGTTAAAATTAGAAAAAATTATTGAAATATTGACTTAAATTCATGTAGACAAATTGTAAATGCTGTGTAAATATATCAATGCCACTTCTCATTCTGTGTCACCTCTGTATTGCAAAGATGGATTTTGTCGATAATGATTTAATTTGATTGGTAACAGCTATAATGTATAGGCTACTATGCTAGTATTAATTTTTATTTCTTCAGGTCTTAAAAAGCCTTAAATTTGACTTTAAAAAATGTGCAGCAACCCTGAAAGAGAAAAACTAAATAAACAAAGTAAAAATTATTTAGACTGATAAATTTTTCCCCCCAAGGATTCTATAAATATCGCGATATATCGATATCGTGATATTTTTTGGCCACAATAACCATGGTGTGAAAAATCTAATATCGTACATTTTACAATCGCTAGGACACATTGTGCAATACTTATGTCATTTCTTCAGAACTCTTCAGACAGTTCTTCTAACTGACTTTCACCTTGGCACAGCAGTTAATTTCACATTCAAAATGCACTAAAACTACCAAAACTCTTCATTCATGTCTCAAATCAACTCATTCTTCCAGAACACTAGCAAAGGTTTCACCCAACAAGAAACAACAACCCACAACAGGCAGCATGATACGTTTGCTTTTGTAAAATTATTTTAGAACACAAGAATGACACTTTCTACTGCTTATAATTCACTGCATTATGTTACATAGTCCATGTTTACATTACAATAAAAAAAAGATTCCTAAATTCCCCTTTTGTATAGATGATAGTAATGAAATTGAAAGACTAACACTTGTGTAGGTGTTCAGCTACATCTAATTGTTTTAATAGTATTTCATTTTTAAATTCAGAATAAATTTCAATATGGTAGTACTCTAAAAATGTACTGAGGAATGTATTCCGGTCATTTTAAATGATCTACAGTTTTGCCCACATAGACTGATGTTGTACTGAGTGTGTGAAGAGTTTTGAAAAAGTGACCCAAGTATTGAGAAATGTGTCCTAGCGATTGAAAAAAAAAACTACAAGAGATGTGCGAACATACCGGCAAATCAGTTCGGGAGTTTTTCCGGTATGAAAAGTTGTAACATTACCAGTGAATTACCGGTATGATGCTGTGTGTGAACAAAGAACAGGATTACCATGCGCTGACATAAGAATCTGCTTTGAATCTACAATCATAAAGCTCTGTCGGAGCTGTTTATTTATCTCCGCTGCATGTTTCTCATTGTAAATGTGCCAGACGAACATCTGACTATTGTACTACATCTTGCGCTCGAAACACTGCTTTCTTTTCCATTCATCAGCGCTGCAGCTCTGCATGTACTGTTGCGTACTATAGCCATTCATATTTTTAAAGGGTTAGTTCACCCAAAAATGAAAATTCTGTCAATTACTCATCCTCATGTCGTTCCACACCCGTAAGACCTTTGTTCATCTTCAGAACACAAATTAAGATATTTTAGTTGAAATCCGAGAGCTGTCTGACTCGTCCATAGACAGCAATTTAACCACCACTTCCAAGGTCCAGAAAGGTACTGAAGACATCGTTAAAACAGTCAACGTGACTGTAGTGGTTCAACCTTTATTTTATGAAGCGACAAGAATGCTTGTGCGCAAAAACAAAACAAAAATAACAACTTTATTCAACAACATCTTTTCTTCAGTGTCATTTTCTTATGCTGTTTACGTCCAGCACTTCCAGGTCCTACATCAGAACACCAGCTCATTATTGGCCGGCTCCTATGTCAGCATCACAAGTATGTGTCGTGCTGCTCACGTGATCAGCTTTGGTCAATACTGAGCCGACATTCAGACATAGAACCTGGAAGCGCTGTACCATGTTAAATTGCTGCCTATGGACGAGTCATATACCTCTCGGATTTCATCAAAAATATCTTAAAGGTGTCGTAGAACGTGTTTTCAAAAGATGTAATATAAGTCTAAGGTGTCCCCTGAATGTGTCTGTGAAGTTTCAGCTCAAAATACCCCATAGATTTTTTATTATTCATTTTTTTAACTGCCTATTTTGGGGCATCATTAAATATGCGCCGATTCAGGCTGCGGCCCCTTTAAATTTTCGTGCTTGCCTTAAACAGCATAAACAAAGTTCACACAGCTAATATAACCCTCAAAATGGATGCAGCATGTCTAATCGCGTAAGTATGGTATTTATTTGGATGTTTACATTTGATTCTGAACGAGTTTGATAGTGTTCTGTGGCTAACGGCTAATGCTGTGTTGTGTTTATGAATTATACAGACTGCAAGTGTTTAAAAATGAAAATAACGACGGCTCTCTTGTCTCTGTGAATACAGTAAGAAACGATGGTAACTAACCACATTTAACAGTACATTAGCAACATGCTAACGGAACATTTAGAAAGACAATTTACAAATATCACTAAAAATATCATGATATCATGGATCAAGTCAGTTATTATTGCTCCATCTGCCATTTTTCGCTATTGTTCTTGCTTGCTTACCTAGTCTGATGATTCAGCTGTGCACAGATCCAGACGTTTTGCCCTTGTGTAATGCCTTGAACATGGGCTGGCATATGCAAATATTGGGGGCGTACATATTAATGATCCCAACTGTTACGTAACAGTCGGTGTTATGTTGAGATTCGCCTGTTCTTCGGAGGTCTTTTAAACAAATGAGATTTATATAAGAAGGAGGAAACAATGGAGTTTGAGACTCACTGTATGTCATTTCCATGTACTGAACTCTTGTTATTCAACTATGCCAAGGTAAATTCAATTTTTAATTCTAGGGCACCTTTAATTTGGGTTCCGAAGATGAACAAAGGTCTTACAGGTGGCTGGAATGAGAAAAATGTAGGGCGGGATTTGATTTTGTCTTCCGGGAATTGACTGGATCGTAGCAAGTTGGGCGATGCTAACTGAATGGAGGCAAATCTGAATGCCTGTTTGCAGTGAGTTGGGGCGGATATATAGGCTACGTTCAGACTGTCAGTTCAAATCCAATTTATGTGCATATCCGATTGAAAGGCAATCAGATTTAGCAAGTGAGAATGGCAAAAAAATCACATGAAATGCAATTTTTACAAATCCATTTGGAGCTACATTCATATGTGGTTTGAAATCCTATTTGAATCGCTTTTCTGGAAATCCGTTTCAGTCTCAGTGCTCTGATCAGATTTCCTGTGGTTTATGTGACTTTCTCATGCCACATAAAACATAAAGTCGCTGCAGAAACAAGGCTGTGTTGTTTCTTGTTCTCACTCTCCGGGTTGGGGCAGGGGGTTAACTTTTTGATTAAAGATTATGAGGCCATATGAATTTTTTAAAAATGATGGTTTAAATCATTTATAACATACACTGCAACATTCTGTAAAATTTGATTTCATGGTGACTTCAAGGCCTAAAAAATGTGTATCAGAAAAGAGAGACACCACAACATGTGCTGTTGCTTCAAAACGATTCCTTGTGGATCTAAAATTTCAACCTTTATTATAAAGTGTCTCACATTTCAATATTTCATCAAATAATGGCCATATACACCTTACAGTGCATTTCACATTAACGTGACAGATCATATGTCTTTTGGCATTTTTCGACAGGTAATACCCTTAATATTTTAACATTTAATGCTAGAAACATGATCAATATAGGCATACTTGCACAACATCAATTATACATGTATGATGTATACATGATTTATTAATTGTTGTAATTTTTTTAATACGTCCTGGCTGCTTCTACAAACCAGGAAGGAATTAAAAATTAATTATTTTAGCTGAGCACATGATGTGGTCATGCCATAAACCCTGAGTCATCGGGAAGGAAATTTGTTTTGAGAGATATTCCCAGCAATCATGTCCTATTCATGAAAACATGAGCCCTTCGACATGCAAATCAACAAAGACCGCAGTCATGTTTTTCTTTATTCATTTTGAATTGATAGTTAACATTTTTTATTCTACACAGAAAAATCTAATAAAAAAATAGGATTTAATATTGTCAGACATTTCATGACTGACTTTTAGAACCAGTCACATTGATTATTAGTATTTTTTTTATTTTTTATAATCAAGTTGTTTAAGTGTAGAATCGCTACAAAATTCCCTAGCAGTACAAAATGGAATTGCAACAACATTTATATAATGCCCCAAACTCCCTGTGTTTAGAGAAGTCAACCTACAAATGACTTAATTATAGTTGACAAAATGTTGCTACGAACACAAGGTGACCTTTAGCCTTAGGATGTCGAGGACAGTACTGGCTGTCTAATAATATGTAAGCCTTATTTTTTTAATTGCTTGCATAACTACCTATACAACTGAAACAGCCATAAATAACTG
Organism: Megalobrama amblycephala; assembly: GCF_018812025.1. Taxonomy (NCBI): domain Eukaryota; kingdom Metazoa; phylum Chordata; class Actinopteri; order Cypriniformes; family Xenocyprididae; genus Megalobrama; species Megalobrama amblycephala. Next base: position 4,140,036 of record NC_063059.1, on the reverse strand, counting down.
TTATTTTAAATTGTAGTAATATTACTGTTATTACAGTATTTTTAATCAAATAAATGAAGCCTTGGTGAGCATTTCTTCCTTCAGAAAATCTTAATGACCCCAATCTTTTGAACGGTGTATATGTACACAAATCTACTGTTGTGGCATAATGTATTTTAGATAAACCAGCCCCTAAAAGACATAAAAACAACAAACTGTGGTATCCTTGATTATTACTCATATTACTATACTATTCATATTATTGCATTTGGTCAAATGTAACATCTTGGTGGTCTTGCAGAGTCATGGCTCCCGAAGATCCCACTACAGACAACGCTGATATAAACCAGGCAATTGCAACACATTTTATCTGAGAATTCTCGGTCATAAAAATACAGCACAGTAGACTTCACCACATGAAGCCATACAAATTCAACCTTTCCTCAGAATAATAAATAAACAAATACTGGCAGCCGTCTCTTTGACCTACATTTAGCTTCATTCAAAAAAGCCAGATTAGAGTCTTCTCTCGTTAAGATGTATTGAGGCGCATTCAAAACTATTTTTTTAGAACATTTTGCTAGAATTTATAGTCTTCAGAGAGATGATAATTTTCAGATGCATAACCATGAGCCCAAACAAACTTACTTATGCTATAATTGTTGGGCTTTGGGATTGTTTTTAGAAATCTTTTCAAATTTGCAATTACCTCAATATTATTTTAAGCTTATGCATCTTGAAATATCAGCAATGTGTCACCTAAATATAATTTTATAGAAAGCTGTATGCAATTACGTACCCAACACAGCTCTACAATGGCTCATTTGGCCATACATAGACACCTGGCGTTTCCTATATGCATTAGATTATGTGTTAACATAAACATGCCACAGACAAAGGTTTCATGAAATTAAAGCTGAGAGGCACCAGGAAGCTTTCAGCCCATAATGTGCTTTCTCACTCCAAGTTTTAATAGCCAGGGTACATACAGTAAGTGATTTCAAAGTGTATGTATGAATTTTTAAATATGGTGCATGCAAGACTATATGCAATCTTTAATGTACTCTTAAGCTAAAGCAGCAATACTGACTGGCTACCGGTGTAGTTAAATAAGTTAATTATTTAGACCTTGCACATACAAAATTAATTAATATTTTCACATTGTGAGCGTTGCATGTTCTGAAAAGTTCCATACTGTTTTTATTTAACTGTTATGAAGGCTTACTAAATGAAACAATAATTCACCCAATAATGGAAATTCTGTCAGCATTAACCTTCATGTTATTTCAAAACTGGCTTTCTCACAAATGGAGAGGTTTGTAGATTTTCTCTTGTCTAAACAAAGGGGATTATGGAAGCTTATTTCCGCCACTAAATAAAAAAATAAAAACAGTAATTGCGACTTTTTATCTCAGAATTCTGACTTTTTTTATCTCACAATTGCGAGTTTATATCTTATAATGCAGACTTTTTGTCTCACAATTCTGTCATTTTTTCTCACAATTGCATGATATAAAGTCACAATTCTGAGATATAAACTCACAATAGAGAGAAAAAAAGGCAGAATTGTGACATTATATTATGCAATTGTGAGTTTATATCTCACAATTCTGACTTTATAACTCGCAATTGTGAGAAAAAAGTCAGAATTACTGTTTTTTTTTTTTTTATTTAGTGTCTTGACGTTAAAGTAGTGCATATTTACATATATGAATAATCATTTGAAGCATATTGTATGTTTTATACGCAGCGAAAATAGCATGTAATTTGCCTCTAATATCAGATTTGTCACCAGCTGACATTCTTAGAGAGCGTGGTGAATGTTTATTATACATTCTATATAGAACCTTTAAATGTTCTTTCAGGTGCTTGATGTGTAGAACTGTCACGATCATGTTTTGTTTAATTTCATTGTCTTGTTCTGTATCCACCTTATTCCTGATGAGCCTACTGCGTTTTGAATTATGGGTGGCACTTCCGGTTTGGGGAACTTCCATTAAAAAGACTGAAACGAATCATTTCAGATCATAAGTTTGCCCTTCAAATAAAACTTATCCGTCAGTTTGACTGAATGAGCTGTCAATTTTCCTTCATGTTTTATTTTCAGACATCATGAGAATAGCATAACGCTTGGTATTTTAACGTGCCATGTTATAACAAGAATATCTAAGGCAAGAGCTCTTTTCAGTCACTGCATTCTTTTCCTCGTGATTATTTTCCTTTTTCCCTTTCCATTCCGCATAGTATGAAAAAGGATGACATATACTGCACATTTTTGGTCTGTTCTCCCGATTTAATTTGATATATTCCATTAATAATTCACTGGAATGCACAAAGAATCTCTCGTTTTTTTCCTTGGATCCTCATGTCTCGTTTCAGGTTCGTTTTCACAGGTAAATACAATTTATTATCTGTAAAAATTATGGAAATCACTTTGAAATAGTATCATGCAATGCTTAAGTTGATGAATATTTTTGATTAAGGCAACGTATGTTACATAATACAAATATATATTACTACAGTGATATTTAACCTGTCCATTATTGCTGTGGAAAGAGTCACACTTTTGAGGTTATTCATGGTCTGCTGAAAGTACCTTGTTGATTCTTTTACACTTTTAAATGTCCTTTTAATGTTTGATGGTTGAAGGTGAGCAGAATAAAGTCATCTCACTGTACCGTTTAAAAAAAAAAACATTTTTGGAATAAAGATTCTTTAAAAATTAAGTCAAGAATCCTAGGGTTTTATATATTTTGTAACATTATTTTACACTGTTACAAAATATTTATAATTCAAATAAATCCTGCTTATTAGGGCCCGAGCACCGGTGGCATTAGGACCCTATTGGAATTGCTCTGTTTCTTTTTCTTTTCCGAAAGATCTATTTTTTGAGGGCCTAAACATGTTCGAAAACTCATGAATCTGGTCACAGGTGTCAGAAGTGGTGAAAATTTATGTCTGATATGGGTTTCAGAATTGGGTGTGGCAAAATGGCTCGATTGAGCCACCTACAAAATTTCAACAATGTGCCCCTCACGCTACGTTTCACATACAGGTATGAAATTCAGTAGACATATTTAACAATACCTACAAAAAAGTCTCTTGGAGCAAAATTTGAAACCGAACAGGAAGTGAGATATTTAGAATTTTCTTTGCAAAATTTGTGCACTTTTAGCCATTCCAGACGTTGTACTTTAATGAACTCCTCCTAGAGCTTTAATCAGATCAATGTCATATTTGGTCAGTCTAATCTAAAGGCCTTTGTGACATTAAATTGCGAAGATCTTGAGTTTTCGCTGAAGGGCATGTCTGTGGTGGCCTGACAAAGTTTGATGTTTCGCCATGAAACAGGAAGTTGTTGTAATTCATGGCATACAATGTCCGACCTGCCCCAAACTTCACATGTTTTATTTGAGTCCTGACCTGAAGACATCTACTTGGCAATATTCAGTTAAAGTCATAGCGCAACCTGTGGGCAACAGGAAATGTCTTGTTTTACACTGTGATTAGCTCCTCATGGATACTTAACCAGATCAATATCATATTTGGTCAGTCTAATCTTAAGGCCTTAGCGATGTTAAATTGTGAAGATCTTGGGTTTTCGTTGAAGGGCGTGTCCGTGGCAGCCTGACAAATTCTGATGTTTCGCCATGAAACAGGAAGCTGTTTTAAAAACTTAGCAGGATAAGCTGATTAACCAAGTAAGATTGTTAGCTACGCTTGTTAAGAAATCCCATGCAGGTCTTTTTGGTAGGGTATTATGCATCCTTTAATCAAAAATACATAAGTTTGACCCCTACAGTGGATTGTCTTTTTCACCCAAGCTATTATCATAATAGCATCAAGATCGAACACAAAATGTACATTTAACAGCGAAACGCCTTCCACATTTCCACGACATCTAAGAACAGGTTAAATCTGTGTTCAACTGCATCCTCTTCATCCCATGCAGCCTCCAGTCCCCAGCCTCTGAAGACACAGGATGTGCACCCAGGAACAAAGAGCATGGGTGGGATCGAGGCAGGTGGGGGTTGACTGGGGGAGGAAGCGGAAAGGATAGATGACAGGCCCTCTCTGTTTAGCACGCTAATCATGACTGCCATGCTTGCTTCTGTCGGTCTTACACATGCAAGTCTTCATTCTCCTGACTATCTGGACATCAGTATCTATTCCGACAAGGAGGAAAGTGTAGAAAACACTTGAACACCACCCTAACAATACAGACAGACATGGACCATGATTAAATAGAGTAGCATATTTTCAGTTCTAAAGCATGGTTTCACAATATTTTGCACTGTATTGCCTCACTTTAGGGTCTTGGCTGTAACCAACAATTAAAATATCATAATTTTGAAAAACTGTTCAATTGATTTCCATTCCATTACAAACTAGTTTTAATAAACTGATTTAATGATCCAAAATGTAGTGTGACTGTGTCTCACATTTTGATTGCAACCCTGTTACTGCATGATTTTGTTCCATTGCCAAAAAAAACTGAAAATTTGTGATAACTCTGGACAGACAGATAAAAATCTCATTGCATTTTGTCAATTTTTACAAAGATTGTTGTGTATTTGTCAACCATTCAACCATGTTACCAAAAATATTATAAGAAAAAGAATGTATATTAAAAAAAATGTTAAACATTTGGGATCAGATCTTTGTGTCTTTGAAATAAATCTCTTATGCTCAGCAAGGCTGCATTTACTAGATCAAAAACACAGTAAAAACTGTAATACCGTCACATGTATGTTCCCTTTGTTTAGTTTCCCACCACTCCTTTGTTTCCATGGTCACTGTCATTATGAGTTTGTTTGTTTCAGCTGTGTTTGATTAATTATCTTGTTTCAGTTAGTTATTATTATTTAAGCTGCACCCTTGCCTGCACTCTTTGTCCACTCACTGTTGTGTTTGCAATTAAACCTTTTGAGATTTTGGAACCGGATTCATCGGTCTGCTGTGACTGGACCTACCAAAATAAACTGGGCTGAAGATCATCTCCTCTCCCTCCAGCAAGATGGTTGTCCTCTGGAGCGTTATGCGGAGGAGTTTGTGGAGTTTTCTCATCTTTCCCATCCTGAGTTGGAGCAAAACAATGCTCAATGCTTGTTTCCAGATGGGACTGGATGAGGAAATTATTGAGTTTTTGTCTCCTGGGCATTATCTGCCCTTAGTCGAGTCCATTAATTTCATCCTCTAGCTTAATGGTTCCGATTTCATTGTTGAAGTTAAGGAAAATAAGAGCAAACCTCATCCAGTCCCATCTCGAAAGAACTTGGGCGCTCCAACTCACCCCAAGCCTGCAACTAAACCCTTCACATCCATGAACGTTGGGACCATCTCATCCGCATCAGAGGCTACTCCAGTCCCAGAATTCGCTCCAGCATTCAGACCACAGCCCACTCCAGAGACAATGCCCCTTTTTACCAGGAGTCCAGTGATGGCTCCAGCCCTTGAGCATGGTACAGAGTCCGCTCCAGTTATGTTCTCCAGAGTCAACTCTAGAATGCAGTGTGGGCTCCAGCCCCTAAGCCCACTCCCAGAGTTCGCTCCCATTCTCTACCTCATAGCTCCTCCCAAGAATTTTTTTTATTTTTTAAATGGGGTGGCCCAGCCATAGAGGCCGAGCCTAGCTCCCGTGGCAGAGTCTCCCTGGCCACCTGAACTGCCGGCACCCTGGTCCTCTGAGCTGCTGACACTGCCCTGGAGGCTTCCTGTTCAGCGGAGCCCTCCCCTCGTCAGCCTCCAGGACGACCACCCTTCCACCCCTTGGGACTTATATAGCTAGAGGACGCACCTTCTGGGCAGGGGAGGTTAATGTTACGTGTATGTTCCTTTTGTTCAGTTTTCCACCTCTCCTTTGTTTTCATGGTCACTGTCATTATGAGTTTGTTGGTTTCAGCTGTGTTTGATTAATTATCTTGATTCAGTTTGTCATTTAAGCTGCACCCTTGCCTTTGTCCAGTCACTGTTGTGTTTGTGTTTGCAACTACTTGTCTGCCTGTCTTTTGAGTTTAAACTTTTGAGATTTTGGAACCTGCTTTATCTCTTCATCAGTCGGCCTGCATACACTGCTACAAATACATTATTTTAAGATAATTGTATAATTTATTCCTGTGATGCAAAGCCAAGTTTCCATCATTATTACTCCAATCTTCACATGATCCTTCAGAAATCATTCCAATATGCTGCTTTGCTGCTCAAGACACATTATCAAAGCAGAACAGTTGATAACAGTTAATATTTTTCTGAATGTTTTTTTTTTTTTTTTTCAGGATTTGTTGATGAATAGTAAGTTCAAAAGAGCAGCTTTCATTTGAAATGCATCTTTAATAATGTAAAACATTTTGCAGCCAGTTTTAATAAATTTAACTTGCCCTTGCTAAATAAATTTACTAATATTTTTCAAAAAATCTTTTTTTACACTTGAATTTAATTTAATACATTTTGTTTGTGTTTTTTTTTGTTTTGTTTTTTTTTGTTTTTTAGGAATAAACATTACACAAGGATTTTAAACTATAATTAAGAAATGTCCCAAATTTTGGTAACAGGGTTGCAAACCTAAAATTAACTTAATATATAAAACAATGTATAAAATAAAATATACAATATTTATTCTGATCTCTTTAGATGTATGATTAACATTATCTGAAGGTTAAGCTCTTCACTGACCACTGCACTGCTGAAAATTACTTTTTAATGCTTTCAGACCCTAATTTGTGCCCTATTCATGGAAAGTGCCATTTACATCATCCTTTGTAGGCCATAGTAAACCAAAGCTGCCACAGCTGAGAGAGCGATTAGCAGGTCAAGGCTCTCACTGAATACCTCTGCTGTAGTGAGCTGTGCTCTTTAAGATAGCTAATCAGATGTTGAAGAGAAGCCATTCTCTAGCGGTCCATGAATAAAGAGAACAACAGGACAAAACACATGGGAAGACAACCAGTTTATTGGCAGCTGCTTGAGACTATCTTGCTGTGGCAATAGATTTTGCTCATGGTTATGTCAGAGGCTTTCAGGCTGAATCAATAAATGAAGTCAGTGCTCTTAACAAACAGTGGTCGTGCCCTTTCAGATGGTGGGCTGAGAGCAAAGCCTCTCCCCTCACCACCTCCACTCATTCACTGGCAAACTAAACAGCCATCCTTTACATCAAGCCAACAGTGGTGCTTACGCTAATCATCAAATAAAATGGAAGTGGTATTTATTGTGATTAAAGCATATAAAATCTGCAGTTTAAAGTGAAAATAAACTGTCCCTCTCTTGTTAAAATGGACTGAAATGATATACGATGTACACTATAAAAACAATGGCAGCTGCAATTGCCAGAACTTTGCATAACAAATAGAAAGACTGTGTTTCAGAGATTACAGGATGTGATTGTTGATTGACAAAATACCATCAAAACACATACATGTTAAGGTGATATTTTTTGCTTAAAAATGTTATTTATTTATTTAATTTTCTGGGGTAAGCACATGTTTTTGTCTTATTGAAATATTAGCTGTAAATTATAAACTATTAGCAATTTATACTTATTTTCATTTCTTTCTTTTCTTTCTTTCTTTCTTTTTTTTTTTTTTTTTTTTTACATGTTTTTAGTTTAGTGTTTTATAGTTCATTTACGTGTATTGCCTTGTTAAATATTATGCACATTTTAACCATAAATACAGTTCATTTAACAGACTGTAGCATTTCAACGTTTTGTTAATTTTGTTTTAACCTTAATGTAAATAATTTTTTTGCTTAAAAGCAGTTTAAATTTTTTGGTAAGTAATTTATGCTTCTTTTTTTTTTTTTTTTTTTACATATTTTTAAACAGTAATTCATATTACATTTATGTGTATTGTTTTGTTAAATATACCAATTTTAACCATATGATAACATACAATACAGCTAATCAATTAACAGGCTGTAGCATTACTTTTTTCAGATCAAAATATTAATGTTTTACAGTGCACATTAACATTTTGATATAAAAACATGCCTTTTTGCTTATTACTTATGCTTATGTGTATGTGTATGTTTGTGTCAGCTAGGGGAAGAGCACACAGACCACAAACTTGATGTTCTCTTTCAAAGGAAAGCGTGCTGCATCGAAGACGCTGTGGTAATGCCTCTGTGTGATTGCATCATGAAGCACATGTGAAATCAGTCCAATGGCATGACGGAACATCATAGATAAGTCGTGACCAGGAAACTATAAAGCGCACACAAATTAAACCACGCCAGCTTCTCTGTCTTCAGTAAGCGATCTATGTTGAAATTGTGTGTTTTATTTGGTGTTGTCTGTCTTTATCACACACACACACCCTGCGGCTCAGGTCCCACTGCTGCTGAGGCACAGTGAAGGCTCGCGTTGTGGGGTTTGCAAATCGATCTTGCAGAGGGGTTAGAGATGGGCGTTGCCCTTTCTCTGCCCTTACCTGCTGGGTCCAGTGCTTCATTTCAGGGATTGGAAGCACATTCTGTGGTTTCTTCCGCCCCTGGTGAAGCACCGGTACTGCATCAATCCAGCTCTGAGGAGTTGGACGTTGTTAGTATCGATCCTGTGGATGCTGAGGATTCGCCACCTCACACACAGGCATATGAGGAGCTTATGGAGGTTGTGATTTGTGCTATAGCCAAGTTAAACATCAACTGTCCAGCTGAGAAGCAGGAGGTTCATCATTCAAGTCTATTAGACAAATGCTTCCTGCTGTCAAGATCACAACCTACTCATCTGGGCTTACCATTTTTTCCTAACCTCCACACTGAGGTATCAAGGTCGTGGAATAAACCGGTATCATATCATGTGTTCAGTCCCCAAACATGCAAATTCAAATATCATGGGACTGAAAGAGTATGGTTATAGGGCGATGCCTCAGGTTGAAGAGATGCTTACGAGCTATCTCTCTCCCGAGTCTGCATCATCCCTGAAAGCCCCGAAATTAGCCACTAAGCCTGTGAGAACCACATCTGCACTAGTGGGTAAAGCATACTCGGCACCAAGTCAGGCAGCCGCATGCTTGCACACAATGTCCATTCTGCAAATTTATCAGGCTGACCTGCTTAGTGACCTGGGTGAGGGTGAGGAAGTGGGCCACGAGGCTTTTACTGAGCAAAAGTGACAGATCTTTCTCTCTGGGCCACTAAGGAGACGGCCAATCTATCGGCCACTCTATGGCAGCCTTGAAGAGGCACTTATGGCTTAATCTTTCAGATATCAAAGATTGAGATAAGAGTTTCCTGTTGGATGCCCCGCTCTCTCCTCCTGGCCCTTTTTGCGATTCAGTGAATACAGTCTTCGAGATGTTTCAGGAGGCAAAAAGGCAAGCTGCAGCATTCCAGAAATTTCTTCCTCACCGCACTCAGGTCTCTGGGGCTGCTGGGTGGGAGCAGCCCCAGCTGAGTGTAAGCTCCTCATATAGAGCACAGTGATCGAGTCGGCCCTCTGCCAAAGCCTTCTAAGGATAAGACAGATCTGAGGACCGTCATTATCGCAAAGAAGGCTTCGGCGAAAAAGTCCTGATGCCAGTGGTACAGATGTACAGACTCTTTTTACGAAAGGAGACTGTAGAACGGGTTTCTCCTCCCAGCAGAGAGTTAGGGTTTTACAGTGTGTACTTCATTACTCCAAAGCAGGATGGAGGGTTGCATCCTATTTTAGATCTGTGCCAGCTAAATCATTCTGTCAAGAAGCTCAAGTTCAGAATGCTCACTCTGAAACAAATCATGTCAAAAATCAGGTCCGAGGACTGGTTTGTCATGATAGATTTAAAGGACACATACTTTCATGTCTCCATCCATCCTCAACACAGGAAGTTCCTCAGGTTCGCTTTCGGGGGCAAAGCGTACCAGTATCTCTGCTGGCACATAAACCAGCAGGAGATGATGACTGTGTTCCTGGCATTCAGACACTTCCTCCCAGACCTGAGGGGCCACCATGTGTTGGTCCTCACAGACAACACATTGGTGGTCTCATATATAAATCATCAAGGGGGTCTGCGCTTGCGCCCATTATGCACATCGGCACACCAGATCCTCTTGTGGGCCCAAGGGAAACCTCTGTCACTTTATGTCCTGGGGCATCTAAACCAGGGAGCAGACATCCTGTCAAGGAAGGGGTTGAGGCCCGGGGAGTGGAGACTCCACCCTGCTCCTTTGGGAGTGCTTTGGGCAAGCAGAGGTGGATCTGTTTGCGTCTCAAGAAATGACTCACTGTCCACTATTTTACTCCTTCATGTATCCAGCCCCCCTGGAGTTGGATGCCATGGTACAGACGTGGCCGGGGCTTCATGCACTGGGACGGGGTCCGTCTTCTGCTAGTATCCCCGTTATGGCCAGGCTGGGTTTGGTTCTCCGACCTAGTGTCTCTCCTCGACGGCTCTACATGGGAGATTCCGGTCAGGAGGGACCTTTTCTCTCAGGCGAGGGTCTCATTTCTTCACCCCCACCAGGAGTTATGGAAACTGTGAGCTTGGACTCCGAAGTTGTAGAGACCATACTCCATTCCAGAGCTCCCTCCACGAGGAGGCTGTAAGTGCCCTGAAGTGGAAAGTTTTCACTTCATGGTGCAGGAGTCACATGCTGGACACAGATAACTGCCCAGTTGGTACAGTACTGGAGTTCCTGCAGGATTGATTCTCTGCAAGGTTATTCCCATCCATCTTAAAGGTGTTTGTGGTGGCCATAGCTGCTTACCACACTCCATTAGATGGTATGTCTGTTGGGAGACACCCATGATAACTCGCTTCATTCATGGCACTCTGAGGCTGAGGCCTGCGCCACAATCGAGGGTGCCGACTTGGGATTTGGCCATAGTTTTAGAAGGCCTTTCCCTAGCTCCCTTTAAGCCTATTGAGGAGATTCCCGAGAAGTTCCTAACTCTCAAGACTGTGTTCCTTCTCGCTATTTCATCTCTCAAGAGAATTGGAGACTTACAAGCCTTGATTTTGCACAGGGCATGGTAAAAGCCTTCTTATTTCCTAAGCAAAGTTATGTTCCTAAGGTTCCCACTAATGTGGCAAGCCCTGTTATGTTGCAGGCCTTCCTCCTACCTTCATTTCATATCCCAGACCAGGAGAAGTTAAATCTGCTCTGCCCAGTTAGGGCGTTAGATGCTTACATCCACAGAGCTGCCCTGTGGTGTAAAAATGGCCAGCCTTCACCTTTGGTGGTCTGGGCCCACTCAACCAGAAGAATGGCTGCTTCTAAAGCTTTGCTTTCGGGAGTCTTTCTTCAGGAAGTCTGTGATGCGGCAGGGTGGTCCTCACCACACACATTTGTGAGGATTTATAACCTGGATCTGGCCTCGACCCCAGGGTCCTGGGTGCTCTCTTCTTAGTATGCACTCACAATTTCACACAGACAGGCACTTGTTACTGTGGCGGCATGGGTATTGAGGTTCCCACTGCATCTTTGACACAGCAAGAAAAGGAACGTCTCAAGTTACGTATGTAACCATGGCTGCCAGAGAGGTAATGAGACATTGTGTTGCTCTGCCATACTCCCTGCATGCCTGTGACTGACTTGCTTCAGCCTATCAGAAGCCTATTTGTTTTGGGTGTGCTTTATAGTTTCCTGGTCATGATGTTACCCGCCTATGGCATTCTGTCATGCCATTGGACTGATTTCACATGTGCTTCATGACGCAATCATGCAGAGGCGTTCCCACAGCGTCTTCGACACAGTGTCTCGTTCCCTCTCAGGGAACCATGGTTACATATGTAACCTGAGACATTTTCTGGCATATGACAAATATAATTGCTTTCTCATGTCATGCAGGAAGGTCAATTGAATATATCCAGCGATTTGACACACTTAACAATAAATTTGTGTCGTTCATTCTGATGTGTTGTTTCTGAATACTGTTCACAGCCAGTAAGACATTCCCTGCCTGATACTGTTGTGTAACGAAATACTACATTGAGCGTTTTTGTGCAACTTTTTGACTGACTGAACTGTTTTTTTAGTATCACTGATATACTATTATAGTTATTGTTAATATTTTGTATTAGATTGTTTGAATTAGATATTTTGATTTTAACTTTGTTGTGTATTTTTGCCATTTTTATGTTTCTTTTAAGGTTTTGTTTTTAATTTTAGTTTTAGATATTTTAGTACTTTAAACAAAAAAAGAAATGTTGACTTGTCAACACACTGAAATAAAATAAGTTTAATTTTTTATGTTTTCTTTTATTTCAGTTAATGTTTATTATATTTTATTTCAAGTAACCCTGAACTGATACAATAATCAAGTATGCTCTCCAAAACTTATTTAATATGCAACATTGAAAAATCTGATTCTTTTCTTTGTGAATTAGTTTGTTTGTATGGCACATGATCATGAAGTGGTTGAAAATGTTCCTGACCTCCACTCATAGAAATGAGGTTCCCTAGGGCCCCGGCTTATCTGAGGGGCCCAAGAAGATGGTCAATAATAAATGCAGATCATTACTCCCGATAGGAAGATAATTTAATAACACTGGGGACTATTTTCATTATCACACAAGGCTTGCTCTGGTCATATATTTGCAATTCTTAGCATGTTTACTGCATTCAGCAGCTTGTTGCCAAATTGTGAAAATATTTTATTTAAAAAGAAGAGATAAATCAATAATCAATTAAGTATAAGTGTTATCCATGTTGAAGAAAATTTTAGTTTGAAAGTCTAAAGACACTTATCAGGTGCAGTATAACAGCAGCTTTTCTTGTGTAATTGCAATTTTCTTATAAATATACAAAAAAAAATACACCATCAAAATCTTTACAGGATTAAAGCATGTGCCTTCTATTATTGGATTTCATATATCTATAATTAATTGATTTGCATCTGCCTCTTAACGGATCACACACAAGAGACAACTCATTCTAGACAATCAAACTGTGATTCAAGTGCTCATATGCATCATGGAAGATTGCGATTGGCAGGAGGAATCAAAAGCTACGGAAGAGTTCTGTGATACTCAAACAGTCCCACACAAAGACACTAAAAGCATAAAAATCATTCAAAGTGAACAATGAATCAGAAAGAATAGTAATTTATTTTAATTGCGGGGAGCACAAATAGGACGCCAGTGCTAAAATCACTGCACAGGCGATCCATAACAGAACAATTCTAGAACTGAAGGCTTTTGAACATAAAAAGCACTTCAAGTAACAATAAGCCATTAAGGGCTATAAAATTTTAAATTTGCTTACTGCACCGGAAACTCAGAAATCAACTCTGAATTTTAACGAGTGCATCAGTGCTGATAGCCTGATACAATCCTAAATTAGATTAAGTGCAAAAAATGAATTTTTATCTTGCAAAAAAGCACTTAAGCATGAGTTGCAGAAAATGCAAAACTTTATCTCACAAAACTTCAACTGCCAGTCAGACCTGAACCCTAGTTTCTGGTTCAGAAGTAACACAAGGCTGAAAATGTCCATAGATTTTCAGTTGGTTATATGTTTCTGCAACTTTCAAAGAGCAGAAGCAGAATAGATTCTTTCACGAACATGCTTTCACAAGTTCGCCTGCCCATTCAGTCTGAATGGTTAATGGTAAAACAAACTTGGCTTGCTGTCCTCCGAACAAGAGGCTCGGCTCGAGCTCCGAGTTAAACCCCCTATAACAGTACTGCATAGAGGGAGAATAAGAGAAATAGAGGAGGAGATGGGGAGGAGGAGGGATGCTGGAAGAATTGTCGCTGGGATGACGCAGTGACTGCTGCTTATATATGCTCGTAATATGTTACTCCAACATATGGCAACCTTTTGACCTTTTTTGTTAACTCAAACTATACGAGTTTGTTATCCAAAGTCTTTTAATCCAAATTTATCCAAAGTTATCCAAAAGTCCTAATCCAAAGTAGTTATCCAAAGTCCTAATCCAAAGTTATCCAAAGTCTTTTGCTTTTTGGCTACGGGTGAATCTCCAGTTGTAACTGATGATTGTCATTTGGATCTTTCTGGATTACAATCCACCATCAAAATGATAAGTTTAATTATTTCAGCTGCTGTGAGAACAGGCTATAAATGATCTGCTACCAGCAGCATCCTCACATGATAAAACCGACTAGCCTGGACGGGACTCCTTCCTTTCTGTTTACGGACGTGATGTAATGACGCACAGAGGAACTGCTGCATGCTTGAATTTCCTGTGGAAATCCACCATGTCGCTCTTATTATAAAACATTATTACAAGCTTATCGTTGTGAATCGAGATAAGATAATGAGATAGCAAAATTGATTTTGGATCATTTTTAACCAAAAAAAGTTATGGACTGCAGCTTTAAGTGAAAATTCCCCTTTTGTATTCTGGCTAAATTAGGTTTTTTATGATGAAATTAAGTTATATTAAGTAACATTTTGAACATAAAGGCCTGTGCTTTTGATTAAAAAGACTATTTTGCTGGATATTTTTGGTGATTCTGAATAATGTGGTACTTGCAATTGGGTGTCTGTTAGATGAGAGCATGTGAGTAGCAGACTGAATGAAACTTTCATTATGGAACGAGATTAAAAGCGAGTCATCATGCGACCAGAATATACGTAAGTGCTTTTGTGCCACTCTGAATTGGAGCCTATCATACTGTTTTTCGCAATCAGAGATTAATGTTTAGACTAGATTTTTCATGTTATTGCAAATGCAATGTTGTAATGTCACAAATGTTAAGAATGCCATAAGGGTTTGAAATAAAATGAGAGTAAATCATATCAGAATTTTCATTTCCAAGTGAACTGTTCCTTTATGTGAGTAATTATTGACCAAAATAAGCTGTAATGTATACCAGACTTTATGCTGACAGTCAATATTCTGGAGTCTGTTTTTATTTTATTTATTTATTTATTTATCAACAACACTGATGGCACCTCTAAAAGTTAAAGGTCTGAGTGGGGAGGTAAAATATGTCCTATTGTAATAAGGGGTCCTGCCAAAGAGTTTGGGTTTAATAAAGCCAGGTTCCAAAAAGGAGTTTTTTGTGACTATTTTGGGTTCCTCAAAGAACCTATCAGTAAACAGTTCTTAAAAGAACCATTTTTCTCACTGTGAAGAACATTTCAATAGAGAGTATGCACGTGAGGTCACTGTTGGCCGGAGCGACTGCGGTTATGCTCACTGAGTGGCAAAAAGACTGAGTGGAAAAACGCACAAAACACATCCAAAGTGGGAAAGAGTTTTGCGATTAACTATACAAATAGATTTGACAAAAAATCTGAGGTATATTTTTACAGACTGCCAAAAAGAAAAGCAAATGGATCACTGCAATTCACAGATATAACTTGACTCCAGGCACCGAAACGTGGATTTGCAGATATCATTTTATCAATACGTTGAATTTTGAGGTAAAATCATACCTTATATATTGTATTGTTATTGACAACTCATCAATTAAATATTTACCATCTTATTTTCTTCATAATTGGATGTTTTTAAATAAACACTGACAAAAACTATACAAGTTTTAGGGCTGGATGATACATATAACATTGATATAACTGATGACTTATTGCATTTATATAAAGCATTCACAGGCAAATTTGCTTAATGTATTTGGCATCGAAATCAGGCACATATAAATGTCAGGAAACACGATTCCTGGCTGCATGTCAATATCCATGGATCACTGGATCTTTGGTAAGTTGTAAGGAACACTAAACTGATAATCATTTGTTCTGCTTTGCAGTTTCCCCTATTAAATCCAGTCATGCGGCAGCTCTTTTGCCACTCAGTCCGGTTGAGGGAGCGCGTTCCGGCGGGAAAGTGACGTCAATGCATACTCTCTATAACAACCTTTTTAATCCATAAAGAACCTTTTGCGCAATGGAAAGGTTCCATGGATGTTAAACGTTCTTCAAGGAACCGCAGACGCCAATAAAGAACCTTTATTTTTAAGCATAGATGACTTTGATGAGTGAACTGTTGAGTTATATCATAAAGCTTTGGGCTTTGAACACTGACCTGGCTCACAATCCTGCTGAGAGTTTAGAAACAGTGGGTATGTCCTGGTCAAACGTGTTCTTGTGTGAAATGTCAAATATCAGTGGAAATGCCGCTATGCCAAAACAGTTTGATACCTCCACCAACCTCTAAAGCCTTCCTAGAGAACTGAAGCAACAAATGGGTTACGTTTATGTAGTGGTTATGAAGGGTTGCAGGTCTGTTCCTGCTTGGGTCACAGAGAGGAGGGGATAAAAATGCAACTGACCATATAGCTGTCCATTTAGCATAGCAAATAAGCTTATATGTAGTGCAGTGCATGTGCTCGTGAGGGCAGGTTTAAACGCAGCCCGTGTCCCAATCCCAGTCTCTCGCTCCACTTACCTGTCCAGTTTTCAATTAAACTAATAAAACACTGTCTTTTTTTTTTTTTTTTTCGTAATATAAACTGTAAAATGCAAGAAAAAACAGTTAACAGTAAGTTCCCTTACTATATATGGGGAAAAGCTGTAATAGATCGAGCCTTACATTTCACCCAATTCTTCAGTAAAATACTGATAAACATACCGTTTTTGCAAGTAAAATAACAAATCATCTTTTAATTTACAATGAAAAGCTGTAAACTGACATATCCAGAATTCATATTCGATGGTTTTTCGTTTTAATAAATATATTTCTTTTTTCTTTTTATCAGTTATGTGCATTAGAGTTTTACGTTACATGTTGTTAAATTAATGTTGTGTTGCCATGATGGTGTTTTGTTTTGTCCAACAGCTACTGACTGCGTAGAGCCACCGTGATGTTAAATGGCCAATTACATCTAAAACATAGAATGAAAAGAAGAAGAGGAAAAAAAACAACAACAACAACTGAGCAATGGTACAATGTCCTCCAATAGCAGCTGAAACACGCAGCTTACCTTGTGCCTTTATCACCCATCGCGCGGATCTGCGTGCGACACGTTCCACAGAAACTCTTCTGCTCGTGGGAAAAAGATGAGAGGGGTTGCCGAGAAGGCAGAAGGAGAACAGAAGGATGGAGAGAGAGACTGAAAGAAAGAAAGGGAATTTACTACGCTGCGTTATAGCGCCGCTGTCACTTAAGCAGCTCTCCTTCCAGATGAATCCAATTACAGGAGCATCTCCACTGCCGCTTGCCAACAGACAAACCCCGCGTTTCCAAATAAAAACAAGCAAAAGCCGGCGATTCTTCACCGCCTTCCTGTGATGCTCTGATTTAGGAGTCCTTCAGGTGAGAATGTAGGAAAAATAAATGCTGCTTGGAGAATCCTAAAGATTTAGAAGCTTCCGTTTGATATCCACACTGCCTCCGTCTACCAGAGCTCTCTCGCCCTCCCTTCCGCTGCGTTTCTCTCTCTCTGTCTCCCCTCCTCTCTGGATGTGTGAGGGTATGTGTGCGGGAGCTGAGGTGAGTGGGTGATGAGATTCTCAGCTCGCCATCACTGTGAAAAGAGCGCGCGCGCTGTCGCCGCGGCATTACATCTCGAACATTGACATCATTTAAAGTGGTGTCACATTTCAGTTAAGCATTAAATCAATATTGGACAGGATCAAGCATATCAATCAGACATCGTGTGAGTTTAAGATAGTTTTATTAACTGAAAAAGCATCCCTGATGTTTTTAGTGTTTTTTTTTAGAGTGGTTTACATATCAGTTCAGATGTAGCTATAAAAAAGCCTAAATTCGTTTCATACAGGCATTGAAATTAAGATTTCAAATTTCAAATTTCAAAATTCAAAATTTTTTTTTTTTTAAATCACACATATGACATCAGATATTACACAGCAATACCCATGCATTTCATAATTACTTCAGCCTGTTATGGCAAAACATGTAACACTCTAAAATACATTAATGTTCTAAAATGAATGCTAAAACCATGTTATATTGGCACTTTCCATAACATTTGGTGTCCCTTTAAAAAAAAATATATACATTTTTTTAAACCTAAAATTAAGCAGGAAGCTAGCTTTAAAACACATCAAATGTCTCAAACATTTATCAAAGTTTCTGTGCAAAAAAGATATCAAGCAAATATTTTCTTTAAGCTAAACTCTACAAAGTGATACAGTTGCAAGAAAAAGTATGTGAACCACTTGCAGAATCTGTGAAAATGTTAATAATTTTAACAAAATAAGGGAGATAATACAAAATGCATGTTATGTTTTATTTAGGACTGTGCTGGGTAAGATATTTTACATAAAAGATGTTTTATGAAGAACAGAGCTCAGTTTAACTGCTCAGAATAAACAAGGGACTCGTGAACAATCATCACAAAACACAAGTGGATCATCCAGGTAATCACACAGTATTAAGAATCAAGGGTTCACATTCTTTTGAACTGGATTATTTTAATAAATTCAGCTATTATAAGGATTATATGTAAACATCTTTTATGTAAAATATCTTACCCAGGACAGTACTAAATAAAAAATAACATGCATTTTGTATGATCTCTCTTATTTTGTTTAAATTTTGCACATTTCAAAGTGGTTCACATACTTTTTCTTGCAACTGTAAATCTGCAACCCTGTTTCAGTTAGCTACCTATTATTTTACTATTTAATTTTGATGTTCATTTAATGTAGAAAACATCTGAAAGGGTTTAAACTATATCATGACAGGAACGCTGATGTTTCAGGACCCATTTTTAACCTATTAATAGAAAGTGCCTATCAGAACATATAGACAAGCATGGACTTATTCTTATTTGCTCTTGTTCTTTTGCTTTCCTATGTACTGTAAACAACAGACTTCATCATCAAACTCACTTTTGTCCTTACTCTGTAGTTTTGCTTGGTAAAAGAGTTAATTTTTGGTCACAAAATAATAAATAAAATAAAATAAAACATATAACAGAGTTTGTATATACACTTTTTTTTTTACAAAAATGAGTGTGTTGTTAACAAATATATGTATGTGGCTGTTCCCTTGATAACTGCACACCTCTGAGAATAATCCACATTTGGAAAGGCAGGGTTCAGTAACAATATAATAATAATAATAACGCTTTACTCAAACATTACAATATCGCTTTTCGGGGGAAAACGAATACAAAAATCTGTTTTTGTAATAATTTTGCTGTTCAAACTAATTTAAATGTACAACAGTTATTCTCATAGAGTCAACAAAAATATCTACCAGATGTTTTCTTATCAACAGATGGGACTTGATCTCATAAAGTGGCTTCATCATTTTTGATTTACTTAACCAGAGTATTTCAAATGTTTTCAAGCAGGCCCTGAAAAACATATAATGTAATCAATAAATCTATTTTTGGCATTACATTGCATTGCAACATTATTTTCATGACGATTAAGTACATTTCCATCTCAATTCTCATGCATGGCGATAAACCTCATTGCCATATATGTATACATGTAAACTTGTTTTTAAGTATTTATAACTTGTAATATTTTAATTATGGTAGAATTGGTTGTACGGCCTTTTATTTATGCTGGTGTTATTTTTAAAAAATAATTGTGAAAATATAACTACTTGTTTTCTTTGATTTTGGGTTGAAATATAATTTTACGATAACTCACAATACAAATCTGTGATTTCTGTGGCACACATTAAATCAATAGCAACTACACTGTAAAAAAAAAAAAAAGAATTGTTGGTTTAACTTAAAATTTTGATTAAATTTTGATTTCATTGAAATTAAAAAAAATTTAGTTAATACAATGAAGGCGATTGATTTAATCAACAGAAACTCAAAATATTATGTTACCACATTAATCATCACATTAAGTTGATTTGACAAAAGAAAAAATGTTGTGATAACAATCATTTTTTACAGTGTAGCACATATGGCAGTTTTAGGTTAATAAATATTCTAGACTCTGGTCCAACAGCTGACAAGAGTAAGATGGGCATTAGACTTTCCTCACCTATAATTAAGATGCAAATGAACGCAGCAGATTAAATCACATGCCAGTCTGTGCATTACGCTGGACTTGTGTGATCTCTGATGCCAGTAATTTGGGTCTTCAAAGTCAGTCAGAGCAGTGCGGTGTGATTCTCATCAGACAGAAGGCCCTTTTAAATGCTAATCCGAGCGCAGTTTAGCAGTGAGCATACTGGGTCTCTATGGCAGCACTAAAGAGTGTGGCGGAGAGCAAGGCTTCCTCTCATTCATTTTTAAAACACGAGTCCCTTTTTATAATAAATTACCAGAGTCAATCCAGTATGACTGAGCACCTCCCTGAGGCAGCGATTAACAACATACAGTGGGGTCTGTGTATGAGATGACTAGTGAAAATGTTTCTATTTTGCATTCATCTAATTTAAATTTCATTACAAATTATATTAGCAGCATAACAATTTGAGTGTAAAAACATATTTGGTGTGTCTCCCTTTTGCTTTGATGACAGCAACACTCAAGCTGCATGAACCTGACGATCATGTGATATTAATCATTATCAAATACATAAATCATATTAAATACATCATAATTTTCATTGTGGTCTAAGGCATCTGAAATACATACATTACGGTTCAAAAGTTTGGGTTCTGTAAGATTTTAGGACAAAGTCTCTTCTGCTCACCAAGGCTGCATTTATTTGATTAAAAATGTAGTAAAACAGTAATATTGTGATATATTATTACAATTTGAGAGAACCGTTTGGTATTTTAATATATGTTAAATGTAAGCTGAATTTTCAGCATCATTACTCCAGTCTTCAGTGTCACATGATCCTTCAGAAATCCTTCTAATATGATGATTTGCTGCTCAAGAAACATTTTTGATTATTATCAACGTTGAAAACAACCACAATACATTATTTTCAGGATTCTTTGATGAATAGATATTCAAAAGAGCAGCATTTATTGAATTTTTTTTGTAACATTATAAATGTCCTTACTGTCACTTTTGATCGGTTTAATGCGTCCTTAAATTTTAATTTAAAAACGGTAAAATGTATATATTACAAACTTATATCTCTTTTTGCATTGCATTCAAGAATCAAAGTCATTGTGTGACAATATACAATGGGCTTTAACCAGGCATTCAAAATTATGTGTCTGTTCTGTGTTTTTGTCTCTAAAAATAGGACCGACATGCGAATGCGCTGGGGTCGAGTTTCCATGTATTCAGAAACGTGCTGTCATGTTCTCGTTGGTTCCGCTTTGTTCGTGTTTCCCTTTTTCATATCGAATCCCAGAGGCAGAAATATCTGGTGAATGTCAAGAGATCTCAGATTTTTAAGTGGCTTACAATTATAGTAAGAAGTCAAGCAACAGGAAGGCCTACAAATGCTTCGCCACGTCCTGCGTCAGTAATTCATTTGTAACAAGGTTTCAAAACAAAAACCCAGACAGCTCCGCTCGACAGTCGCCAGACCCCTGTAACATTAGCACATCTGTTTGTGCTTTTGAATGACACGGCTTCTTAGCAACAAAGACTGTCACAACACTAAAGGTCTTGCTATTGACGGAGTGCAGAGTGTGAGCTTTTCCCAACAAGGTTGTGTTTTGATGACATCCCTGAGTGCATTTCCAGGAGTGATTTCAGTTGATAAGATGGAAAAAGGGAGCCCGTGTCTGGTCTCAGATATCACTCCAGAGCACAGCTCGGCGGCTTTTGTCCACGCTTACCACGTATTCGCCCGACAACGACCAGGCCACGGCGCTTATTGGAGCACTGCAAAAAGAATTTCATCTTAGAATTCAATTTAAAGAGATAATTCACCACATCCCACTAAAAAGTGGAATTATTGAAACAAAAAGCACCAAAAAGTGGTCCACGCAACTATACTCTGTATTCCAATTATTCTAAAGTCATACTAAATCCCACTATATATAGCTAAATATGAGTCAATATTTGCAGAGAATCTTTAAAACTTGTCACACTTAAGGGTTCATTTAGCAATAATGATAGATTTTGACAATTACATCTTATTTGAGAGTGACTTACAAATAAATAAAAAAGCAAAACTAATCTAAACAAATTTTGTACAATGGTGTTACTCTCTAAACATTTAGGTACAATTTTGAGCACATGCACACTTCTCAAAAACGACACTTTCATTCTCTTTAGACTAAAAGACGTAGAATGAAATTTGTATCTACAGTATATAGAATGACATTTGTGACCCGTGCTGGCAAAATGAGTCAGAATGCGCATGGGCTACTTACGAGCTACAGGCAAACAAGTGAAAAATAATGATTTTGGTCGAATTTGAGGTTTTCACAAAAATGAGTTCATTAAAGGCCCCAATATACTTCAAACGAAGTTCGAAATGCGTGACCAGCGATATACTGTAATCGAACATCTGACGCCACCCTGACATGAATATAAAAAATATGTGCTGTACACTTTCTTCTCAATAATAAAATTAAAAAAAAGAAAACTGCAAGCATTTTTATAGAAAGCATAAGAAAAGTGTCTGATCATAACACGGGTATGTTAGCACGAGATCTGCAAATTAGCACTCCAGTTACATCACGTTTATTTATATAGCACTTTATTCAATAGATTCAGCAGCTTTACAGTATCAAACAGGAAAACAGTGTTAGTGCCTCATTTCATCAGAAGCACAACTTCATTTTGTACTATAAAGCAGTGTGTTCATGTTTTCACCCGCGGAGCTCTTACCTCGACGAACTCAACAGCTGAAATGAGTCAAAGACGAGTTCCACGCGAATGAAGGCGGATCCTATTATGTTCATCACATCACCTATTCATCACTGACCAATGGTAGTACAAAGGTGTTTTGCAGCTGGAGTGAACTTTTCCTGAGAGTCCACTTTGGCAAGCCGTTTCGAACATCCAAAACGAAGTTTGTTTTGGCCTGATTTTGTTCGAAATGACATCACATCAGTCCATTCTTCGATTTCGTTTGAAGTATATATACACCTTAAGTCCTCATCTAGCAATCCAAATAGCAATTAAACATCTAAAAGTATCTTTATTTGTTTTCTGAGAGAAGAACCTTTCCTTTGGCAACTTCCTCATTAGTCCAAGTTTGGTATGGTTTTAAAACACAGCATTCCAACTTTGTGAATATTCATTATGAATTCTCAATGGCATGAGTCTGAACCAATGAAATGTGATTTTCAAACTCATGCTGATGTAAACAAATCGATCCGATCCGATATACACATATAAACAGAGTTACAGTACTGTAAAATATTGATTTTTTTTTTTTAAAGGGTTAGTTCACCCAAAAATGAAAATGATGTCATTAATGACTCACCCTCATGTCGTTCCAAACCCGTAAGACCTCCGTTCATCTTCAGAACACAGTTTAAGATATTTTAGATTTAGTCCGAGAGCTTTCTGTCCCTCCATTGAAAATGTATGTACGGTAGACTGTCCATGTCCAGAAAGGTAATAAAAACATCATCAAAGTAGTCCATGTGACATCAGTGGGTTAGTTAGAATTTGTTGAAGCATCGAAAATACATTTTGGTCCAAAAATAACAAAAACTACGACTTTATTCAGCATTGTCTTCTCTTCCAGAATCCTTTCCATTGAATTGATTCCATTGAATCCTTTCATCTGTCGGCGTTGGTAATGCACTTTTATGTCGTTTTTGGCGATTAGGACATCCGCAACATTTTGAAGCATCTAAAATACATTTTGGTCCAAAAATAACAAAAACTATGACTTTATTCAGCATTGTCTTCTCTTCCGGGTCTGTTGTCAATCCGCGTTCACGACTCCGCAGTGACGCTGCTGACGTGTTATCCGGTGCGCCCGAGCTTCGTTTACAGTCTGAGGAAGACGCACGCTGTAAACAAAACAACCTTCGCAAACATGTCTAAGGATTTCAACACAGAGGAAGACTTGCATTTTTTTGCCCAGCCATATTTATTTGAACCCGAATACATGGACGAAGAGCTAAGAGCGATGGAAGAAGCTCCTACACAGCAGCAACCGCTGTCACAAGCAGCGTCACTGCGGAGTCGTGAACGCAGATTGACAACAGACCTGGAAGAGAAGACAATGCTGAATAAAGTCGTAGTTTTTGTTATTTTTGGATTAAAATGTATTTTCAATGCTTCAAAAACTTCTAACTAACCCACTGATGTCACATGGACTACTTTGATGATGTTTTTATTACCTTTCTGGACATGGACAGTCTACCGTACATACATTTTCAATGGAGGGACAGAAAGCTCTCGGACTAAATCTAAAATATCTTAAACTGTGTTCTGAAGATGAACGGAGGTCTTACGGGTTTGGAACGACATGAGAGTGAGTCATTAATGACATCATTTTTGGGTGAACTAACCCTTTAAGGTATGGTTGCTATGTGATTTTGTTTTGGAACCTTCAGAAAACTTGACTTTGTTGACTCTATCCACTTCAAACCGGTCAGGAACTTTGTCAGATTCCAACAAATCATACATCTTTTTGAAGGTTCTTTAATAGAGATTGTGAAAATAACAATAACTCATTTTGCCAGCACGGGTCACATATATAGATTGTACCCTCATGTTAGCTTGCTTATTTTACTCAAAGCATGATCTACAGTAAGTCTATATGTCATACCAACAAGAAACTATGCTTCTAATCACAGGTCAAGCACTGTAGTTCCAACCACACAATTTTGCAAAGCTGTTTGTAAATGTTCATTGGAACTATGGTTTCGGGAAACTTTGGTTTCTGACTCATCGTTGGTGAACTATGTTGGTAATGTAACGACCAAAGTTTCCCGACGATGCTTTTTCAAGCATTGTTGATTAGTTGACCACGGTGACTCATATTTGACTTACCTGTGCATTTCTGGAAGCCGTTTTTCTAGGTTTGCTGTGTTGACATTCCATATGTACACGGCACCGTCAGCAGAGCCAGCTGCCAGGAAACTGCCATCCGGACTGAAATAGAGAGAAAACCTACAATTGTGACTGATGACTACAGACTGACACACATTACTCTGAAACTGATTCTTTCTTGCCGTATAGATGCCTCAGGCAAGTGATCTGATATCAAATTCACTGAAATGTCAAAAACCTATACAAGACATATCCAAAATCTGTTCCTAAACCAAGTGAAAGACCTTCCAAGACTGCACTTTAAGGCATAGAAGCTTTTTTATTTTATGCTGAAATTATGCTGCCTTCAAAGATAGTAGAGTCTATGAGAATTAGTTGAGTCCAATGTGGAGTGTTTCAAAACAGTTGAGGCTCCATTTCAGACAGGATGCTGTCTTAGAAGATAGCTGCCTATGTAAGAGCCATAAACTGTAGCCAATAGCCATCTGGACACAATTTTCCAGATTTTTGCTTTATTCCACAACACTGCATCTGAAATGAATCAATGGACTTTAAAAGGTACTGTAAGTGATTTCAGCTTAGCTAACTTCTGCTAGACTGCATTAGACCACCTTTTCTCCAAAACCGCGCCCTCAAAAGACATGTCAGCCAACTGGTGCCAGCCAATCCCAAAAACCCAAAATGACAAACAAGCAAAGAGCATTTCTGATCAAACGTGACAGTAAAGACTTACATTTTTACAAAGGATTTCTATTTTAAATAAATGCTGGTCTTTTAAAATGTCAAATCATTAAAGAATCCTGAAAAAATGCATCACAGTTTCAAAAAAATATTAAGAAGCACAACTGCTTTCAACATTGTTAATAATAAAATGTTTGTTTTTTTTAAATCCACATATTAGAATGTTTCCTAAACGATTATGTGACATTGAAGACTAAAGTAAAGTAGTACACTAAAGTATTGCCATCAAGGGAATCATTTTAAAATATATTACAATAGTTACTTTAAATTGTAACAGTATTTCACAATATTACTGTTTTTGATCAGATAAATGTAGCCTTGGTAAAATATTTTGCCAGACAACAAAATTACCTCATAGTAACATTTAAATGAATGTGTTTTAAGTCAAGTCATGACTGAATGAACCTGACTAAATCAGGTTATACCAACAAAAGTCATCTTTAAGGGTCAGAATAGTTAGAAATATTGCCTAAAGATATCTGTACATTTTTTTCAGTATAGTAGATACGCTTTGTGCAACAATTAATTTGAGTGACATACACTATTTCCTAATGGCAGTGGGCTGTTTCTACTCAGCCAGCCTAAAAGAAAAGTGTTGGCCAATGGTGAAGTTTCTGAGTTATATGCCTGGCACAAAGGGAAAATGTTGCAGGGTGAAGGTGTTGATGAATGATGAAGCGACCATTAGGTTCCTACTTATGGCTCTCGCTCCCATTTCAAATGCTTGTGCCAGATCTAGCCGTACAGAAAGTCACAGTGCGTTTTGGCCTTACTGTCTCCATGGAAACAGTGTGTATATATGTCTATGCAGGGAGGTGATAAAAAGACTTATCTGTAAGACTCGTTTCTCATCTCACATCATATGGAGCGTGTTGCATTTGCTTTCTAACAATGCTGAGAAAATTGCAGGGTCAGACTGTGCATATAGAGGCTGCAAACGCTCTAGGATCATTGAAAATACATCTGTAGTAAAGCGTGCCATTTTTAGGCTAGAAGAAGACAACAACAAACAATTTTGGCAAGGAAATCAAATCTAAAGAGCAAAATAAGGATTCATACTTTGCATAAAGAATGTGAATGTGAAATATAAACAGTTAGGTTCCAGATGTAATTTTTTTTCCCAAGAAAAAATTATTTGTAGCTTCTGGAGGAGATGCAAGCCAGTGTGATTTCACCTTTGCATAATTGAAGAACTACACTAGCCATAATTCTGAAGACAGATCCACCAATCAGAGAAGTCGCTGTTACCATGGATATGGAATTCGGGATAAAAATGCTCCATTGCAAGAGTCCACTTCTAAAGCACTGCAGTGTAACTGAGTCTCCCTACACTCTAAAACAACATGTATTTGTATACTTTTCAATATTTTGCAATAAACTTCAAATATATTGAATTTTGTATAAATATATATATATATACATATAAATACATAGTGCTCTTTTTTTATTAATTATTATTTTATTAATTAATTGTTTTAATCCCTATAAAAAATTAATTGGAAAAATACTTATGGAAAAAAAGTGTCTATTGACCAGTGTCATTTTAGTATAACTGATACACAATTATAGTTTTTATTTATATTTGAATTACATTTTATTTTTATATTTTCTGTTTTCATTTTCATTGTAAATTTTTAGTGTGGTTTTGTCATTTTATTAGCCATACTAAGGAAAATACCAGACCCATAAGGTTCTGAGGTATGCATAATCACAAACCCTTTAAAAAAAACTGAATAACCCAGAGGATTCAAGTCTGGGGTCAAATCAATTCAATAGCAACATCATGAATGTGTGTGGAATAGTCCAGCCTGCCACAACAAAACCAACAATAAACAAAGTCACAAAAGATTTCTCGTTTCTGCTGAGTGGGTCCTGTTACCCGGGGACAAAGCCACTGTGTGTCACACAGATACAGAGACACAAAATTTAGAACACCAAGAGGTAGAACTGATCAGATTTACGCCACAAATCTGAGTAGTCAATGTAAATCCTCAAAGCCCTGACTGGACACAAATGATGAAGCCTTTCTTGCTCTTGCAAGTCAAATGGCAGAGGAGAAAAGGTTTAAAGGACCATCAGATGGAATGTATCCCAGCCTCGGGTGCAATATAACTTTAACCAGCCCAGGGGCTCAATCTAGGCAGGACGAGGCAATTGATAAATCCTCCAAATCTCCTACCTTTTAAAAGATGTTAACCATAGTAACAGAGCTACCTTGAGAGTCAGAAACTTTTCTGAGCCGACTCTAAGGGCTCAAAGGGGCCCTCTGGTAAGCATTCAGGGAACTTGCAGCCTCAGCTGTCTGGCACCACAAAGGAAACAAGACTTAAGGGGATGCCTCCCAACAAAGGCTCCATCTGTTACCCCCTTTCCACCAGCACGAACCAGGTGCTAGTTCAGAGCTAGTGCCAGTTCGGAGTTGGTTCAACTGACGAGCCTTCTAAGAACCGGTTTGCCTTTCCACGGGCTAGAGAGCCAGCACAGAGCCAGGTCTTGCGTCACTGTGTATACGTCTCATATTTCACAGCAAAGCTAGCGCTGCAGCGCCAAACACAAATACACCAAGCTTGTTCGAGATGCATCGGCTTCTCGCATAGCGATCGGCGCATGACATCAAAGCTCCGCGAGAACGATCCAAAAGCACAAGGAGTCGTATGCTCTGCAAACGCTCCCGCGGATCCACAGCACCTGCCGAATCGGTCCGCGCTGCTCCGATGCATCTCGAACAAGCCTTCTATCAACAATCGCGGATGTTTCACTACTGTTGATGCTCATAGCTTTGCAAACCTACATCGGCATCCAAACACGGCTCACCGTAATTTGTATATAGACGGAGATTACAATCGAGCTGCTATTAGCTCGATTAGCTGCTATTTCAAAAATGGCGGTCTCAAGTTTCTTGTTGGTCACGGTAACCCCGCCCCCAGCCCCTGACGCAAGCGGTTCTTACTTCTAGCCCAGCAATGTTTTGGTGCTACTTAAGAACCACTTTTCCTGGTTCGGAGCTGGTGCTTTGTGTGTCGAAAGACAAAGAACTGATTTGAAACTAGGCTCTGGCTCCGAACCAGCACTCAAACTGCCTTGGTGGAAAAGGGGTATCTAAGGGCTCAAAGAGGCCCTCTGGTAAGCATTCAGGGAACTTGCAGCCTCATCTTTCTGGCACCACAAAGGAAACAAGACTTAAGGGGATGCCTCCCAACAAAGGCTCCATCTATGTGGTTGTGGCAAGCAGAAATAGCATCCACATACGTCTTAAATGTAGAAGGGGATAACCCTGCTGAGATGGTGCTCCTGCAAGAACTCCCGCACTGAACTGGAGTGGACTGGCTCTGTAAGGTGCTGCACACCATGACTCAAAGAGACACCACTTCAGGGCATAAAGTTTACTAGTGGAGGAGCTCTAGCATTTAGGATGGTCTCAACAACATCAGTTTAGAGACTGGTATTTATGAGCTGGTACTCCTCAGGGGCCAAACCCACAGCTTTCACACCTCGGCCTGGGGTGAAATATCATAGAAAGGAGAGAATATTCCTCCTGTTTGGATTCTCCCAAGTAGAGGCCACGTCTGCACTAAGGCATCCAGCCCTAACAGAGCTGGAGGTGTGGAGGCGAACCAGAGTGGACAGTAGGTTGACTCCTCTGAGGCTTCCGCTCAGTCGAACCTCTGCCAAATTAACCCCACTACCTCAGGATGGAGAGCATTCTACCTTGAGCCTAGAGCAGGAGCTGCTGCACCAACCTAAACACCAACTTAAACACAGTTTGCCCTGGTGATTTATGTAAGAGCCCCTCAGGTCTGGGAAAAAGTAACTGAGAGCCAGAAATACAGCCTTAATCTCCAGGCAATTTATGTGCCAAAAGATATGTCTGCCTTCCCAAACCCCTTGGGCTGGGAGACCATCCAGAACTGTAGTCACATGAACTGTTTTAAAGTGTTAATTATCTTGCTGGCAATGGAGGCCTCACTGAGCAATCGGATTTTATCCAAAATATCTTAATTTGTGTTCGGAAGATGAATGAAGGACTTACGGGTGTGGAACAACATGAGGGTTGATAATTATTGACAGAATTTTCATTTTTGGGTGAACTAACCCTTTAAGGGTAGTGATAGCCAGCATAAAAGCCATCTTTAGACTGAAGAACTTCTCTGAAACTAAGTCCAAGGGCTCAAAGAGTGTCAGGGATAACCCTTCTAGAACCATGGCCAGAACCCAGGCCATAACTCTTACATGAATTGCAAGCCTTAATCTCAAAGTGCCACAAAGGAAATAAGTTATTCAGTGGTGTCTCCCCAAAGACCAATGGCCTAACGGTGCATGGAAGGCAGCAATGGCCATCACATCGTTCTTAAGCATGGAAGGGGAAAGACCAGCATAAAAACAATCCTGGAGGAACTCCAGCATTGAAGCCACTTGGGCAGTTAACTGGTTCCAACTGGTGTTCTCTGCACCATAAAGTGAATACTCTCCACATTAAGGTGTAAAGTTTCCTTGTGGAGGGAGCTCTAGCGTTTAGGATGGTCTCATCACCTCAGTTTAAAGACCATATTTTAAGAGTTGATCTCCCTCAAGGGCCAAACTCACAGTTTCCACATCTCTGGTCAGGGGTGATAGATTGTGTCCCCGGCCTGTGACAGAAGGTCCCTCCTGACAGGAATATCCCAAGGAGAGCCATCCAGGAGATATTAGGTCCATAAACCACACTCATACCCGCCAGATGAGGGCTACTAGGAGTAGATGGACCCCATCCTGGTGAACCTTCTCTAAAACTCCTGGGAGCAAAGCAATCAGGGGAAATGTGTACAGATGTAGCTTTGGCCATGTCTGCACCATGGCACCCAGCCCTAGCAGGAAAATCCAGCCATCATCTCCAGGCAATTTATGAGCCATGACAGATGATGACCTCTTCAGAGACTCTGAGTCGAGCATTCATCTAGGACCGCACCCCAGCCTGTGAGGGAAGAGCGTGTCGCAAGTGTAACAAGAGCACAACTGTTTTCAACACTGATAATAACAAGAAATGTTTACTGAGCAGCAAATCTATCAATCTATCTAAAAATAGTTATCTTTACTTAGAGGGTCAGAGTCTTTTCCCTTTCATTACAGTAGCAGGATTGTATTTTCCATGTACATGTAAATCCACTTGACCTCTCCAAAGACTAAGAAAAAAAGTCAGGGTTGGTGCAGATGCCATAAGTACTCAACAACACAGCAATACACTTCAGAGGTTGTAAGCATCACAATGCATGCCATCTCGAATAAGACATAGCACAGACATGTCCTATTACTGTGCAGACAGTGGTCTGCAAACTCCGTATTGATAGATGGCTGGCGACGACTCATAGCGTCCTGTTTGATTTCACTCACCTGAAGATGGCCTTGGTGCTGTCACTTCCACATTTGAAGCCCTCTGCTCTGAAACGACAAAGACAAGCAAACAAAAAGAAATTATTGAGTGTTCTGTAAATTGAACAACAAAACGAATGTTCTGTATAAATAGTATCCTTGTAATTGCATTCTGACTTGCTTTAAAACAAAGGATAATGCTGAAAAGACTGTGGCAGCAACAGTTGTATCAGGGTATTGAATATGCATGGTTGATGCTTTAAATAACCAATTCATTTCCTTCTCTCTCATGACTTTAATAAACATTGTCAGTCTATTTCAAAGTTATTGCAGTGGCTTTAATAGTAGGTAGTTTGTCAGTCCATAATTTAAAAAGATTTAAAAAAAAAAAAAAAAAAAAAACATTCTCATTGTAATTCATTACATAATCAGAATTTGTATCTGTATTTAGAAGTCATCTGTCATGTATATATAATATATACCATTAAAATGATTTTTTTGATCAAAACCTGTAATTTTATGAAATATTAAATTTAATTAAAATGACTATTCTCTATTTTAATATATTTTAAAATGTAATTTATTCCTGTAATGAACAGCTGAATTTACTCTAGTCTTCAGTGTCACATGATGATCC
This sequence comes from Megalobrama amblycephala, assembly GCF_018812025.1. Lineage (NCBI taxonomy): Eukaryota > Metazoa > Chordata > Actinopteri > Cypriniformes > Xenocyprididae > Megalobrama > Megalobrama amblycephala. Next base: position 4,108,677 of record NC_063059.1, on the reverse strand, counting down.
TTCAGAAATCAGTCTATTTGGTGCTCAAGAATGATGCTCAGCTATATTGGTTGGGTAACACCATGATCTACTGTTGAACTACAGGAACTCTTCATCACTGAGAGTCAGACATTGTTCTTAGATTTTCCTAATTCACTAATTCAGTTTCTAACTCACTTTCCATCCAACTGGTGGGGTTTTTATTTGCTCGCCACAGGCAGGTATTACTCATATTAGCAAGTGTTTATCTTTAACCCTCAATAAGATATATTTTAGTTCTGTGTTTGGTACGCAGTTAAAAAAAAATACACCGCCACCTGTGCATAACCTCGTCTTAAGATGTGCATTTCTACCTGAAGGCCACCCTGTCGTTACTCTTTCTCAGGTCAACCAGCTGCAGGATGTCGTCCCTGGAGCAGCTGAGCAACTGCCTGTGGTTAGGGCAGAGGTCCAATGACGTCCCTCTGCCCTGAAGAGGCACTTCCTGCGTGCAGGTTGCTGCCCTACGGAATACAGACATGGACTCATCAACCAAATTTCATTTTACCAGCATATTTTAGTGTAACTTATCATTAAAACAGGTGAACATAACAATTAAATCAAGCATTCTGCGTTAGTTCAGGCAGGCTTCGCAGTCAAGCTCCGCTATCAGCTGATTCGCAAATTCCAACCCCACCCATATCAGCTGATCCGATATCTATGGACTCAATTGGTAACTCTCAAATAAGGCGCATTACTTAAACGCAGCTTCCATCTCTCTGCTTGCTTGGCTGCTTGCAACCCACCTCCTCCCCAGCTCCTCCTTAAACTTGTGTATAACTTAATCAGTGTCGTTCTGTTGTCATTGATGCATGCTCCGTTCTCAATAGGGGGATTTTCTGCTGCTCTCCCAGTAAAAAAAATGGGAGGTTGTCCCCAGAAGCTGCTGCTGTTTTCGGTCTTGGCTTTCATGGAGCTCATGAAAAGGACAGGGAATTTAGAACAGAGCCATACCGCCAAATGTAACTTGTGCAAAATATGCCAATAAAAAAATGGACTAAAAAGTTTGTCTGTGGTAATTGACTTAAGTGGTCCTGATTGAAATACTTGTTTTGTAAGTGCTCATAAGTTTACATACCACTTGCAGAATATGCAAGATATTAATAATATTAACAAAATAAGAGGGATCATAAAAATGGCATGTTAATTAAGTAGCTTAGGTCTTCAATTACAAATTTTTTAATATTTTTAATATTTTGTAAGAGGCATCCACTTTTTTATAGGGCTGGAAAACAGCGCAATAATTTCTGTGATTACGATTTGCTGTTTAAAACGCAATTGACACAGCTTCCTTTTTTTCCAATTTGTAAAGTAGTTAAATTCATTTCACTTATATTAAAAGTTGTTATGATACTTTTAATGTTCTGTAATTATTAATTAGTGAAAATATAAACATAATCTGATATAGATATATATATATATATATATATATATATATATATATATATATATATATATATATATATATATATATATATATATATAGTTATAATTACTCATTACTCATTACTCATATCTCCAAAAAAAGTTAATTAATTACAGAAACTTGTTACAGATCCTTGTAAAGACATGAACCTACTTTTCATTGCTTTTGTTATACTAATATTTCAAACAGCTAATATTCAAAATATTTGAAAGGAATCAACACAAAAACATGGGATTGGTGTCTTTTAAAAGCTTTTAAAAAATGTAACGGGACAGCACAGTTTTCCCTGTTTGGGAAAAGTGCCACTAGTTGTCATTATTGCCATCTGGCCTCATATTGTTTGCATATCGCGTATTAGGACAGATCAAGCAGCATGATGCTGAAGGCGCGTCTGAAAGTCTGAAATCCGTCAACTGCGGCTCTCCATTGAGTTTTAGCAGACTGATGTCATGAAAGTGTGTCTCATTACACTATGAGTGATGGACTTAATAAGACAAGAAAGGCGACTGCAGATGTGCAGCCCGAGGTCATAGTCTGCTCTTTCCTTTTATATTCTAACAAGTTATCATTTTGGCAAGGACAAGGAGAAAGATTTGGAATCTCAAGGCATTTAACATATAAGATGTCTGGGGTGTCACTCTGTAAAGCAGAAGAGCCTCGTCTGACAATGATTTGAATTTCAATCACAGAGACAGGCTTGAGTATTTATTGCCTCTTAAAGCGGCATGTGATCTTGTAAAGCCCACATGTGTGCATGCATTTTGTACAAGAGATGTTTAGTGATCATGTCTGTCATTAAATTGCCACTTGAAAGTAACTCTTCTCTCCAAAAGAATAAAAAAGGGCCAAAGTATTGCATGGAGAAAAACGCAAATGTCATAATATAGCACAAATCCCATTACAACAAGATGAGAGGAGAGACAATTATGTGGGCTGACGGTTGCTAGGAGACAAGCGAGCCGTCAGCTCCTTGGCAGCTGAAAGCTGTGGTTGCTGGGAGTGAATGAGAGATGTCAAGGACTGCAACATGGTGTAAATAATGGCTCTTCTACCTCTGTGGCGTCATCTATATTGTAAGTTTCGTGCTTTAAGTTTCGTGAATTACGCTCGCCGTGAGGCTTTGTGAGAGCAGAACTTTGCTGGACTAACATCCTTGGTGCTATTATTTTACATCTCTTATCCAATCAGAGCAATCGAAACCCACTGAGACGCTGAATAACGAGGGTTACACAACAAATGCGCTGTATTATTACAGGGTCGCTTCGACTGCTACGAGGTGGTTTTCAAAGCAGCCTTATTCAAGAAAACCCGACCAGCTCCAGTGTGACATAAGATTTATGCAACGACATTAATATTTAGTAGCGAATGATGTAAGCTGTTGTTACGGCATCACTGTAATGAATCAAAGACACATGTTCGCTGTTCTTGTTTAAGGCAAGACAAAAAAGGTAAAGAGGGTCATGTTGTAACTAACAGATATCACCTTACCCAGTTGAATAATCACAGTACATTAAGACCGTTTTGTCTTACAAATTTTCTGAAACGTTATGTTTAAATATGCAATCATTAAAAATGCACTAATTTGCATTCTTTTCCAGAACAGAAATCTGAACATTGGCTAAAGCCAGGTTCAAAATTCTAGTTTCATTTTATTGACATTTAGGACTTAAAGGTTAGGGATTATGGATATCTCATTTCATCATACAAATAATATGGTATATAAATCAAAAACAAATAATATACGAAGAAACCCTATGTAAAACCTTCAGAATATTAACTGGAATGTCTGGTGTATGTAAATGCAATGGAAGTGGAGATTTTTGGCTTAGTGCAGGAAGAAAAAACTTATTTTGAGAAAACCGCCTTTTTTCAGATATGTATCGAAATAGAAATCTACAGATGCAAATTGATAAAGTGTAATAAAACAAATGCTTAAATATGTATTTTGGATCTTTTCTTGCTATGTATTTTGAATGACATGCTATGGAAGCCAAATAGCCCAAAATCTCAGTGTATGAAAAAACATTTTGCGATACTTTTCCGATAGTCAATTACTCTACCAAAACGGTAGCTCTATTCTCGGCTTGCATGGGTTTTTGTCATTCAAAGTAACAATTGTTGTTGTGGACAAGTTTGTCTCCTGTCATGTTTTGCATGTAATGTCTATGTTATGACTAGACGTCACGTCAGTTTCAGAGTAGACCACTGATTATAAAGAGCAATGTGGTTTTGTCATGTTGAGTCACATAGTGCCGCTCGATTGAAGTGTTGATGTGCATTTGGAGTCGCACTATTATGGCTTCATGAGAAAGGGAGAGTGTATTTGTCAGCAAACAAGTTAAATAAACAATGGGTCTCATTCACTAAGCATGCGTATGCACAAATTTGTAAATGAAATCTGCGCTCAAACGTTTTTACGAACAAATCATGATTTACCAAAAATGTTCATACTAAAATTCATTCTAAATTTAAAAAAAATGTAGGAAACAACTGAAACCACATGTATGCAAAAAGCAATTTCTCTGTACGGCCTTATAATCATGTTAAGAAGTTGTAACATTAGGAGTGAGCAGGGAAAGGCGAGGATCTAAGTGCAAAAAAGTATGTTTAATAAACAAACTGAAGCAAGAGCAAAACAAGAAAAACACAAGAACATCCAAACCCATGAAACTCCAAACATCGGCCGACAAAAAAGCACAGATTTTTTCTGTGATTAATCACGATTAATCGCAATCAAAACACTTAAGTTTTTAATATATTTTATAATGTAATAATTTCACAGGTAATCTCCGAATTAAAACAACATAAAGACAGTATATTTTAAATACTTGTTTAATGGCATCTTTTTATGAAGTTTAAAGGCAGTATCACTGATACTATTAGCCAACAGCTACTGATGTCCCGATGAACATATTTTTCCCAATTTTAAACATGAATTATAGCCATTCAACATTAAAGTGTAATTGAAAGCTATACAAAATTTGTTTACATTTATTAGGCTTCAAAAATATAACTTTTAATTTAAGTGAACTTAAAACAATCCTCACATAAACCCATAATAAATGTCATATTTACCTGTGCCTTTCCTACCTGTCTAACAGATTTCTAACAGAAATTGAATAAAGTTACCAAACAGTCTGCACTGCATAATTTACAGCCTAAATTAAATATAGATTAATCATTATTAAAGCTACAAAAGTTCTTTAGTCAAGAGCAGTGAGTAATTTTCTGTTACCTTTGTTCTTTCACTATCTTCAATGACTTAAGTCGCTGTCACTTTAAGAGCTGCCGCTGCTGCACATGACGCGGATCTCACGCATCCCACTTTCTCACAACTCTTTACTTTCGTTATTCGTATTTTCGTTATGGGGATGTTCGTTGAAGCGTGACAGAGAATTTCGATTCTGGCACGCGTCTTTCTGTGCGTCGTGTGTGTGACAGGACATTCACAGACAGCACGTTTTCTTTTTCTCTTTTGCCGCGCTTAAATGGTTTAAAAGCATTAGCATGAATAAGAGCGTGATCAAATATTATAATGCTAGACAAAGGATGACAGAAAAAACGGATGCTGCGTTAATTGCATTAAATATTTTTAATGCGTTAAACTGGAAAAAAATACAATTAACTTTGACAGCACTAATTATATTATAAATAATACAGTTTGATTTCATCTTAAATATATTTTATCATGTACAGTGAAAGCTGCGTTAGAGCTTCAGCTGTAAGGTTTCTCTGAATAACACAGATTTACGTGTGTACAGATGGCTAATGAGAGGTCTGGATTTTTAATTTGGGTCTGTATAAAAGATGTTTATTGTGTTTGAACTGGTTTTGGGAATGACTTGGCATTGCTAGAGGATCTGGCGAGCGCGCATCTGCAGAGAGCAATGAAAGGCTGCAAAGGAAAGGTTGTGCGGAAAGTCCTTATATGGAGATGGTTTGGGCGTGTTTTATGCAAACGACTGACCTCGTGCACGCGGCTGCTCATTTAGAATACACCAAATTCACTAACATTAGAACAAGATTAAGAACAATTTCATGTGTGTATGTTGTTCTTTAGCACAACATGACAAGTACTTGGTGTGTTCACACTGAAAGCAAAAGTTCTGCACAACACAATCACAGTCATTCAGAAAATACCTCATTTCTACAGCTATGTGGAGTGGGATTTTGGATCAATGAGATTTCAATATGAACTATCAGCATTGTGCAACTGAAAAGGTGATTGTGGCTGGTTAGGAAATGGTGCAACTTTCTTTATTAAAAGAAAATTATTATTCCAAAATGTACACTGAACTTAAGGGTAATTACTTGCAATTAATACATTTCAAACTTTGGTTCATGCTAACGTGTCACGAAACAGTCATGTAAACAGTACGAAGATTAAGGAGAATAGGAATAATGGTATTTAATGACAAAACTCAGGAGATAAGACAGGAAACTCACACTAACACAACTTAACATTGACGAGAACAGACAGAGGATGAGGAAGAACACAGGGTATAAATACATGGAGCAAACAAAGGGAACTAATGAGTAAATTAACAAGGCACAGGTGAATGAAATGACGATCACAGGGAAACACAAGACACAGCATACATGTTACAGTACGCCCTCTCCTGAAAAGACACATCCTCACAGCGTAAACAAGTACAATTAAGGAGGGAGGGGGCTCTGGAGGAGGACGTGGAAAAAACAAACAGCAAAAATAGTGCAGGGCACTGAAACCAGTCCATGGGGGAGTGGAGGGTGGGACAATCCAGAGGAAAGCCAGGAAGAGGAGGAGTCTGGTGGAATTCTAGAGTCCAGCCAGGATGTCCCCACAGCGGAGTCGAGGGAGGGAGGAGCCATGGTGTAAATCTCCTTGAGGAGGCCATGGGGATGACAGATGGAGACGGAGCCAGTGGAGCCCAGAGCGCAAACGGAGAGCTGATGGTCAGGCACGACACCAAAGGCTTCGGTGGCTGTGACGGAGCTGTGGCAACAATCCCCCGAGGTGGAACCAGAGTACCGGAGGTCTGAGGTGGAGCCGGAGAGACTGAGGTCTGAGGCAGAGCCGGAGGGAATGGCGGAGCCAGACGGAGGCGTAGGGGTGGAGAGATGGCGCACAGCAGATGGCTTGCAAGTCCGTGGCGACACCTGACCGAGGTGGAGCCGTAAGGCTGATGGTCCCAGGTGAAGCCAAGGGAGGGAGGAACCAGGTTGGAGGAGTCTTGGAGGCCAGGCCGAGGTAGAGTGACTGGATCAGTGTCTGGATGCTGAGCCAGGGTATCTAAACATCCAGACAGTGTTATAAAACGGCTGACCCAAGGTGTATCCACACCACAGAGGGCTGGTGGAGGAGGAACCGAGGAGCTGATAGGAGACAGCAGCGACTGGGCAAAGGAACTGGCAGGGATCTGAATAGGAGGTGGGAGAGGGAGGCTGGGAAGGCATAATGGAACCAAAGGATAAATATAGCTGCAAGCAGCAATTACGGGGCCAAGCACAAAAACAGCACAAGAAGCCAGCCAACATGGCTGGGAGCATCAGACCAACAGCAGCAGTGAGCAATTAGAAAAAAAAGTTATTAGCATTTTTGTCAATTTTGTTATAACTTTTGACCACAAGGTGGCGCTGGTCCGAAACTTCTCATTGTCCTGATGACCCATACCAAATTTGTGAATTTTGGTCAAACCCATCAGAAGTTATAAGCAAAAATAACCATTTTTCATATCTCCACTCCAGTAGGTGGCGCTGCACCGAAACACTGTATCTTGCCTCAGGTCATGCTTGTGATGACACGTACCAAGTTTGGTCTGAATATGTTAAAGCATTGTAGAGATACAGCTTCAAGAGTAATTTTTGCAGCATATCTCAAATTCCTTGCTCCGGTATACGAAAACAGTTTGACTTATCGACTTGAAATCCAAAACTTTTTGTCGGCATGGTCTGAAGATGACACGGTTCAATTTTTGTGAAAATCGGAGCAAAGGTCTAGGAGGAGTTCGAAAAAGTAGGTTTTTAAAGAAAAAACAATATGGCGGACAGGAAGTTCAGTGGACTATGGCAAATTTGATATCTATGTTCTCAGCATGAACCAAGGAATCTACTGAGACAAGTTCCATTACAATCGGTCAATATAGTCAAAAGTTATTAGCATTTCTGTAAATTTTGTTATAACTTTTGACCACAAGGTGACGCAGTGCTGAAACTTCTCAGGCTCCTTCAGGGTATTGTGCAGGGGACCCATACCGAGTTTCGTAACGATACGCTAATGCGTTCGTAAAATACAGCATTTTAGCACGAAATTCAAAATAGCCGATGGCCAAAATGTCCGATATGGGAAAATTGGATATCATTTGACTTGGCATGATACCCCGAATCCAACAAGACCAAATTTATGATTTTTGGACAAACCATCAGAAGTTATAAGCAAAAATATCAATTTTTCATATCTCCGCACCAGTAGGTGGTGCTGAGCCGAAACACTGCATGGTGCCTCAGGTAATGCTTGTGAAGACATGTACCAAGTTTGGTCTGAATATGATAAAGTGTTGCAGAGATACAGCCTTACTTCTATTTTCGCAAGCGCTACGTACAATTCGTTCATGTGTTTTTCGAAAACGGTTTGAGCAATCGACTTGAATTCCATAACTTTTTGTCACCATGGTCTGAAGATGATCTGGTTCAATTTTCATGAAAATCGGACTAACGGCCTAGGAGGAGTTCGAAAAAGTAGGTTTTTCAGAAAATTCAAAATGGCGGAAAAATTTTCATGACGGAAAATGACGTCATATGATGCAGTCGATTCGTCTTGACCCAAGGAATCATAGGAAAAAAGAATTTTGTTTCTAGCCCTTATGGTTCAAAAGTTATTAGCATAAACATAAGTGCAACTTTGGACAGCTGGTGGCGCTAGAGGGATTGAGTTAGAGACTCCAAATTTGCTATGGACAAAGGTCATTCTGTCCTCTAACTGTGTGCCAAATTTCACAACTTTCCCGCAAGCGGTTCTATGGGCTGCCATAGACTTCAAGAGCGGAAGAAGAAGAAGAAGAAGCGTACGGAACGCCAACAATAACAATAGGTGCCTAAGCACCTTCGGTGCTTGGCCCCTAATTATAGCTGGGCAAAAACAATGTAGACATAGGACAACTTTTGATGGACGGAACTGGTGGAAACACAGGAGAAATTTTGCTGGATGGAACCAACGAAGACTAGAAGAACTATAGCTGGGTGGGATCAGCGGGGGCAGGAGATCATCCTCTTCAAAATAGTCCTCATTAAACCAACAAAATTAATAGTCCAGCACTAGCTCACCCTCTGTGGTGGGATTGTGGCCGGCGCTCCATTCCCTCAAACTCAAACGTGTTGCCGGCTCACACACCTGGTCAGACAATCATCGATGCTCCGGCTCTGAGGCGATGTGAAGCTCAGTCCTTCTTGTTGGCTCCAGCTCGTTCCCTGCAGCAGGCTGAATTCCTCTGTCTGCAGTGGGCTCTGGCTCATTGTCCGTGCAGCTGGGTGATGGTAGGATGGGCTCTGGATTAGGAGCGGGCTGGTGATTTCCTCCTCAGTGAGGCCGATGGTCAGAGGCGAATCGCAGTTCACCAGCATCCACTCCACGTACTCGCCGAAATTCCTCCGAGAAACCACACCGGGCAGGCGCGCCTTTATTTCTGCCCTGAGGCTTGTATGGTAAAAGACACTCAGCACTTCATCCGGGAAGCTGGCATAACAACTGTGCTGCCGGTAAGTCCAGGTTCAGTATGGGTCCATTCTTCTGTCACAAAACAGTCGTGTAAACAGCACAAAGATGAAAGAGAATAGGAATAATGGTATTCAATGACAAAACTCGGGAGATCAGACAGCGGACTCACACTAACTCAACTTAACATTGATGAGAACGAACAGATTGAGGGAGAACACAGGGTATAGGAGCAAACAAGGGAAACTAATGAGTAAATTAACAAGGATGAAATGACTAATTAACAACACAGAGAAATTAAGGGCCCGTCCACACAGAGATGCGTTTAGGTGTATACGCAAAAAAATTTGTATCGTATAGGCGTTTCGTCCAGACGGATCCGGCGTTTTCAGAACGTGAATCCGATATTTTTTGAAACCGGGTCCCGGAGTAGATGAATCTGAAAACGACACCCTTGCGTTTTCGTGTGTACAGCCATATATTTTGTGAAACGACGATGTCATCACCCCACGTGTCGACCCTAATCAGACACCGCTAACAGCACAAAACAGCAACAACAACAACAACAGCGGACTACATGCTTGCGTTCGTGCAGCAGAAGCTAGCGAGCCTATTAGCTTTACTAAAATAAAGCTTTATTACTAAGCTTTACTAAAGTTTGTATACAGCGTGCAAGATTTATGCGCATGCTCCAAGTCTTATTCTCCATTTTTAGTGTATCCCTGTGGCAGAATTACAGTGCCACATACTGATCTGGCATGTACACTTCATCGTTTTGACCATCTCGACCATCTTGTGAACATGCATATGACAGTTGGCTGAAAGTAATGGTTTATAGTCAAAAGAGTTAAAAAAATTAATACCTATCGTTTGGCTTCAGAAAGCATTGATTCATCCTCTAGGGTCGTTTGCATGACTGTCTTAATGGCTGTATGTGCTTTTAGGAGCATGAACATTTAGGAACCCATTCACCTGTATTATACAACCTGGTCTCATGGAAAGACGTACCTGTGGGAACGTTTTCGCGAGTCCCATAAATACGTACCAATACGTACATATCACTGCAGTTTCCAACAGAAATGAACGCTAGAGGCATAAAACAGCAAGTGCTTTTAATCATTTTCATACACAGTTACGATTACAGGGTCAGATTATGGATTAATAAAGACTTGTTTTTATGTCTCCTTGCACAATATTATGTTATGACTTCAAAATGCTTTTTACCAAAGTGCACGATTTGTAAACGAATATATTTTGGACTTTGCATCGCTTAACCAGCTCCATATGTTTCACATTTCTGACATAACAAGCCTGTTCGGTAGCTCAGCTAATATGGAGTTGTACTTAGGATGAGGGAAGCCTTGGTTACAAATCCGGGGAAAAACGAGTCACGGTAAAAGACCTCAAAGAGGAGAGATTAAAACAAGCTAAAATGGCACGACTACAGCACGATGCTTTTTATGTCACATTTGCTTTTGTTAACTCTATCGGGTAGGTTTAGGTGTAGTGTTGGTGGTACGTTACTTTAAAACATACCATATTCACATTTATTTGTTCAGGCAAAAAATTTTAAAAAAGAACACGCTTTTTAGCGCCACTCAGTGGACATTTCACATTGAAACTGCAGTGATATGTATGTATTGATACGTATTTTGCGACTCGCAAAAATGTTCCCACAGGTATGTTTTTCTAATGAGACCATGTTGGTATTATATGGACTCACAGAGCTGCATTACTTTTCTAAAAAACTTCTTTTGTGTTCATCTGAAGAAAGAATGTCATATACATCTGGGATGCCATGGTGATGAGTACATGATGAGAGAATTTTTGGATGAACCATGCCTTTAAAGGACTATCATGTTTATTACTGAACCAAAAACATCAAAGCATTTAGCCTAAAGAGAAAATCACATCTGGAAAATGAATTCCATGCAGATCAGCACAAATGCCTTTGAGCATCAACTGTCAACATGTGTGGAAGACGTTCTGTCCGTATGACTGAGTCTGTGGAGAAACCAATCTCACACATTACCACCAAAGCGTTAACAAGCCGTCTCTCGCCAGTGATGACACCACACACACCTGAGGCGACACTCTTTTAGGTCATCACACTAGCCAGATATGTGGTGATGGACAGCGAGCAGTGCAGTTTGAACACTGCCAGCTGGGTTCATTATTCAAGTTTAATTGTGCCAACTACTCGAGTCAGACCCGGAAACCTGGATGGTTGCTGTGAAAAGCACTATAGTGATCAACACATTTATGGTGTGAAATTTGCATGGTTTTACATTGCTACAAAGTCATCAAACAATCGCTTGTTTAACAAATCCACCAACAACGATAAATTTCAAGGCTATTACTCTTGGACCAGAAATATTTTTAATAGCTGGTCTGTGTACACAAGCAGACACAGGCCCTCTTTATACATGGCATCAATATCCGTCTCAGGTGATCTGATAACAAGTGCTTATAACAGAATAATAACAAGTGATAACAGTGTTTACACCACAGATGCTATGTTGTCACATGCTTTACCTCCAAATGTAGTTTGAGTGATCCAGACACATGTATTAAAAGGATCTAATACCAGATGTACTGTAACCGGGTGGAAAGTAAATTTGAAATTCTAGAGAACACTTGTTTATTCTGCTTTGCGCTCAAGGATACATCCAATTTCTATGGAAGCTTCCACTATGGAATAAAAGTATAAAAAGGTCATTACTCACAATTTTTACATTTTTTCTTGAAATTTTTCTTGAGTTTATATCTCACAGATCTGACTTTTTTGCCCAGAATTGTGAGTTTATAACTTGCAAATGTTAAATTAAACATCGTATAAATTTTAAAATCCTGCTAATTACTTACAAAGCACTAAATGGTTTGCTCCCCAGTCCTTGAGCAAGCTCTTAACACATTATAGCCCCTCATGTTTATTACGATCTCAAAATTCTGGCCAGTTCAACTGCAGGCGGTAGATCCTTTTCCTATTTAGCACCTAAACTTTGGAACAGTCTTCCTTGCATTGTTCGGGAAGCAGGCACACTCTTTCAGTTTAAATCTAGACTAAAAAAACACATCTCTTTATCTACTTCTATAATTCAAATCATGTAAATTGTTAGGCTGCCTAAATTAGGTCAGCCGGAACTGGGAACACTTCCCATAACACCTGATGTACTCGCTACATCATAAGACGAATGGCATCTACACTAATATTCACCTCTCTCTGTTTATCCTGAAGTTTACCAGAGTCTGCCAGATCCAGGCTATATCCAAATGAGATGAAGGACCTACACCTAGACACGATGACAACGCAGCCCTGAAGTATCAACTAAACTATTGCCTGTGAAGGCCTCCTTCCCTTTCCTTTCCCTATGTATAGATAAAATCTTATCAAAATGAGTCCAGTTTGAATGGATCCACAAAAAAAGACTAATAATTCTGTATTATGACCAGACAAGTAATTTTGCGATGTCACTTTGTAAAGAAAGACACAATCAAACATGCATACGTATTGACTAAACACATAAATGGCAACAATGCATTAAAAGTCTTCTGTTTTCAGATAAAAAGGTGTCATTTAAGCAGCCCCTAAGTTAATAAATTAAATGTGTTTTTATTGATTTCTTAATGATTTTTACAATGGAAGTGATTCAATCAAAAACTTACTTTAGCTCTAGCTTTAAACTATGATTATAGTCATAACCTGAGACGTTCCCTTTCGAGGGCACTCACGCTGCAACGATGACGCTTTGGGAATGCCTCTGTGTGATTGCGTCTGAAGCACTTGTGTCAACTAGACCAATGGCAAGAAGGAACATCACGGGCAGGTGACGTCACGACAAGGAAAGCATAAAAGCACATCCAGAATGACTGGCGTTAGCTTTAATTAGCCGAAGCAAGTCGATCACAGGGATGAAGGAAGTATGGCAGGGCGAGGCAGTGTCTTGTTCCCTTCTCAGGGAACTATGGTTACAGTTGTAACCTGAGATGTTCCCTTTGAGGGAACGTCGACGGCGGTTTGGAAACGATAATACCTAAATGCCATGCTTACAAATGCCTGTCAGTGTGTATATTGAAAAAAAAAAACTAAGACATGAGCACCTGTGAACCTGGAGCAGCATCCAGGTCTAGGTTGTAAAACCTTACAAAAGTGAGCGGAGAGGACCAGCCTGCTGCAAACCACATCCTGTAGGGATTCCGCCTTATATAATAAGGCTTTCTAAACTGCCATACTCCTGTCCTGGCCTAAAAGCACCACAGAGGAAACATGCCACCAACTGGTTTCTCCCCAGGGATACACCACCCAAAGAGACATGGTAGGCAGCTAAGGCCGCCATGTACACCTTCAGTGTGGAAGGGGATAACCCTGAGCAAAAACAAACCTGCAGTAACTCCAGCACTGTACCAATGGGGCAATTACCTGGGTCCCACAGTTGAGATCCACACCATGAAGTGAAACACTTCAATGCTTACTGTTTCCTCGTGAAGGGAGCTCTGGAGTGAAGTATGATCTTCACAACCTCGTTTGAGAGATCAAAGTCTATGAGTTGGGCCCCCTCAGAGGCCAAACCCACAGGTTCCATATCTCTGGGTGGGGGTAAAAGGTCACACCTCCCACTTGAGACAGATGGACCTGCTGACTGGAATCTCCAAGGGAGAGCCATCGAGGAAGGACACCAGGTCCAAGAACCATAGTCGGCTCGGCCAGTACTGCCAGACCTTCTCCGGAACTCCTGGAAGCAGAGCAATTGGGGAAAAAAGCATACAGACGTAGCCTTGTCCATGTCTGTACCATAACACCCAAGGGACCTGGGTGTGTGAGGGAGAACCAAAGTGGACAGTGCGTTGTATCCTGAGACGCAGACAGATCCACTTCCGCTCAGCCGAAAAACCTCCCATAAACGCTTCACCACATCTGGGTGAAGTTTCCATTTTCTGGGCCTCAGCCCCTGCCTCGACAGGAAGTCTCCTCCTAAATTTTGGTACCCTGGAATGAATACTGCTCTCAGGGAGAGCTGCCTTCCTTGGTACCACAGGAGGATCTGGTGTGCCACTTTGCATAGCAGGCACAGACACAGACCCCCTGATCCTTTATATAAGAGACCACTGATGTGTTGTCTGAGTGAACAAGCACAAAATGGCAGACATCATTTCCAGACAATTTATGAGCCATGAGATGATGACTCCTTCATGGACCCTGAGCTGAACGGCATTCCATAACCTCTCTCCAGCGTGTGAGGGAAGCATCTGTCGTGAGCATGAAGCAATGACAATGGGCTCCTAACATGGGACCTTGAGACAATAACCAAGGCTTCCAGCATATTGTCAAGGTGCAAAGACCTTGATTATGTGGAGTGGGTATTGGGAAAACCCCCTTGGTCTTGAGCCACCACTGCAAGGGTCTCATGTACAGCAGGCCAAAAGATTCACATTGGACTCAGCTGCCATCAGTCCCAAAAGTCTCAGAAACTGTTTTACAGTGAGTGACTGGCCTAGCTTTACCTTGTTTACGACTGCAAGAATCAAATCGATATGAGCAGGAGACAGACGTGCCTGCATCGTCATTGAGTCCCACACCACGCCTAGAAAAGTGGTTCTCTATGCTGTTCTTGGCATTCAGCCTTAACCCCAACTCTTTCATATTGGCGAGGATGACATCTCGATGCCGAACCACAATCTGTTCAGACTGTGCTAAGACAGCCGATCGTCGACATAGTTTAACACGTGGATGCTCCAGAGCTGCAGCGGAGCCAGTACTGCATCCACGCATTTCGTGAAAGTGCAGGGTGATAGAGCTTGATCGAAGGGAGAAAGCAGATATTGGTATGCTTCGAGCCTGAAAGCTAACCTGTGGATGGATACCTGATCAATCTACCTGAGCAATTTATGTGGTGCAGATCTAAGATGGGACGCAACCCCCCCATCCTTCTTTGGAACGATGAAGTAAAATTCCCGATAGAGCATATCTTGCACACGTCGGGAAATTTTATGAATGAACACAGCCCGCCCCTTTTTATACATACAGTATCTCACAAAAGTGAGTACACGCCTCACATTTTAACAACTATTTCATTATAGGTTCTCAAGGGACAATACTATAGAAATGAAAATTGAATATACTTTAGAGTAGTCAATGTGCAGCTTGTAAAGCAGTACAGATTTACTGTCCTCTAAAAATAACTCAACGTACAGCCATTACTGTCTAAATAACTGGCGACAAAAGTGAGTACACCCTAAGTGAACATGTCAAAATTGTGTCCAAAGTGTCAATATTTTGCGTGAGCACCTTTGTTATCTAGCACTGCCTTAATTCTCCTGGGTATGGAATTCACCAGAGTTGCACAGGTTGTTTCTGGGATACTCTTCCACTCATGGCGCTTCTCCTGAGGATGCCACACAGGTGCTCAATAGGGTTCAGGTCTGGAGACATACTTGGCCACTCCATCACCTTCACCTTCAGCTTCCTCAACAAGGCAGTTGTCATCTTGGTGATGTGTTTGGGCTCGTTATCATGTTGGAAAACTGCCGTTTGGCCCAGTTTCTGAAGGGAGGGCATCATGTTCTGCTTCAGAATGTCACAGTACATGATGCTACCACCACCATGCTTGATTGTAGGCAAGACACTGTTTTCTTGGTACTCCTCACCGGGGCGTCGCCACACATGCTGGACACCATCTGAGCCAAACAAGTTTATCTTAGTCTCATCAGACAACAGGACATGGTTCCAGAAATTCATGCTCTTGAACAGTTTGTCTTCAGCAAACTGCTTTCGGGATTTCTTGTGAGCCATTCAGAAGAGGCTTCCTTCTAGGACGATGGCCACGCAAACTGACTTGTTGCAGTGTCCAGCGTATGGTCTGAGTACTGACAAGCTGACCTTTCGCTTCTGCAACCTCTAAAGCAATGTTAGCAGCACTCATGCGTCAGGTTTTTGAAGCCAGCTTCTGCACCTGACGCACAGCACAAGGACTCAACTTCTTTGATTGACCATTGCGAGGCCTGTTCCGAGTGGAACCCATCTTGGAAAAATTATGTATGAGCCTGGCCACTGTACTGTAACTCAGTTTCAGGGTGTTACCGATCTTATTATAGCCTAGGCCATCTTTGTGGAGAGCAACAATTCTAATTCTCAAATCCTCAGAGAGTTCTTTGCCATGAGGTGACATGTTGAACATCCAGTGATCAGTATAAGAGAACTGTACTCAAAGCACCAAATTTTAACTGCTGTAATACAAGATACACAAATATGTATGGTCATGTCAAGCAGACAAAAACATGAACATGATGAATAGGACACATGGCTTTGCATGGTTAAACGACGTACAGCTTTTACATCACTTAGGGTCTACTCACTTTTGTTGCCAGCTATTTTGACAATAATGGCTGTATGTTGAGTTATTTTCAGAGGACAGTAAATCTATACTGCTATAAAAGCTACACATTGACTACTCTAAAATATATCCAATTTTCATTTCTATAGTATTCTCCCTTGAGAACATATACTAAAATGGTTGCTGAAATGTGAGGGGTGTACTGTAGATACTGTATATATATATATATATATATATATATATATATATAGAGAGAGAGAGAGAGAGAGAGAGATGACTGTGCATGCTCCTCATACGCAGGAGATGAGGGTGGCAAGTTCTCAATTCCCCCGTATCGACACTCAGCACATCTACCTCCTCAGAGTTAGACTGCTGAAGCACCGGCTCTCTACTGGGGCAGAAGAAGTCCACGGCGCGGGCTTACGATCCCAGAGAGAGAGTGCTGGATCCTCAGGGTGAAGGCAGAGAAAAGGAGCAGCCCATCTCTTACCCCTCCATGAGATCCATCTCAACGAGTGACAGGTGGGTGATGAGCATGCAAAGCAATAGTATCTTGCAGTGCTCACAGTCAGCACCCTTGAGCACTGACAGAGCATGCTACTGGGTTTTGCTTGTGAAAATTTACCAAACAACAGTAAACTACACCTTTTTACTGCTGTCTGTGACAAATGTGTTCAAATTTGAATATTGCTTTGTGAAAAACAACATAAATGGCAAAACATCCATTGCTAACACATGGTGAGCCTACTTAAGTTTGTGTCATTACTATAACACCTAATGTAGCAGTTGCCATGATTTTGCCAAGTAAGAACCTTTTGTTGATCCTGGAACAACATTCCTGTCTAAAAACTTAGTCCTAACCTAATCCTTACCCCTAAACCTAAACCAAACCATAACTTATCCCTTAAATCAGAGTGAGATGACAGGTGAATAAGAATGGCGTGTAAGTCTAAATATTTTGAACAAGTGTGAACAAAGCCTTAGACTGCAAAAGCCACAATGTGAACCACACTTTACACCCATAGTCAAAAGTCTGGCTAAGTCAGCCTAAATAGATGTTAACATTTCATAAGCATGTATTAAGATATTTTTTTTATGTTGTCAGAAAGATGTCAGAAGTGTAGGCAATGGGTGGTGTTGTAATTGCCCTGTTCTTACCTGCTGTCCCAAAACCGTATTTTTCTGTCATAATGGCTACTGATGATAAGGTACTCGGAACACACAACATCACTACAGAAAGACAAAACCTCAATGGTTTGTATGCCTGTGAGTGGTACAGAGAGAGAGAAATATAAAAATTACTGATCTGAGTTAATATGTTGAGCAATTTATTGCAGACAGATGCGAAAAGTGCTCATTGTTAATGCATGAGAGATTTGTTGCATATTTTTACATACACGCTGCTCGTTGGAGGTCCCATATCTTCACGGTCCTGTCCGCACTGCCCGTGACCACCTGCTTCTGACTGTATTTAAATTTGGCTGCTGTCACTTTACGAGAATGACCCGTCAATGTCAACCTACAGCAACATCAAACATACTTATTAATGTGAGGCTGAACAGAATCTCTCTAAACCTGTCAAGAACATGTCCATGGCCAAAACTAAAAGAACTAAATAAGAAATTATGTAATTTTTTGCATTAACAAAATGAAGAATTTTGATTAGTAATCGCTTTTTGCGTTTATTTTTTATAAGTTAATGACAATTTAATTACTGATTAATGTGACACTGAAGACTTAAGTAATGGGAATAAATTACAATGTATAAATTACAATTTAAATATTTAGATTTGTGGGTGAAATGTGACCCAGACATATGGCACACATATACTCGAAGAGATTCACCCAAACATTTACTTTCTTTCTCTTTCTCTCTCTCTCTAGCTCTATATCTCTCTCACAAACACACACACACACACAAACATAGGGATGAAATATTCAATAAATTTTACAGCATTTGTAGGCAATTTTGTCTTGTTAAAATAGTCTCCTCTGATATTCAGCATGACAAATTGGTTTTGAGGGGGAAAATGTAGTCTTTTTATCTGGATGCTAAGAAAATAGCAGCAATTTCATGAAGGATATGCTGTTTCTCTTTGCTCTATCAATACTCCAGATTTTGTGTGTATTAAAATTAGTGAAAATTAAAACATTAAATTAAAAAACATTATTATGGCCATATCTGTCTTATGATCCGCTTTTTTATCTGCCCTCTTTATTGTCTCCGTTTCAGTCACACCGTTTTTTAATATATGACATATGGGTCATTCCTGTTATGGAGTACATTTTGAACTTTGTACCTTATAAAAATATAATTCAAGTAAACATTTCTATAAAAGAGTAAATCAGAATCCCAGGCATTTTTTTAAATTCATCTCTATGTTCACATAATTGTTATATTTCCTTAAAAGAACTAATTCAATTTCCACATTTAAAAAATTGTGAGATTAATATTTTATACAATATGTCATATACACATATGGGCCATAAAAAGAGTAAGAATGACCCATGCCTGGACTGTTTGCCTCAAAAATCATGTGAGAAGCTGTTTCCTCCCCATAAAACTCTCCCACGCCTCCAGTCATGTAAAACACATTGGAATCTAAGCAGGCACAGCAATACACATCTTTAACATGGTTCATACTGGTCTGTCTCATCTGATGATGCTCTAGAGTAATTCAGAGAGACAGACTAACACACGCGAGGTTTGGGTGGGTGAGAGGTAAGCTCTGTTACCTTGGGAACGCTGTCCTCTAGCCTCCAAAATAGAGCTGACTTGTCATATGACGCAGCTAAAATCCGAGTGCCCTGATGGAAAAGCACAGTGACACATCCCACAATGCATTACAGCAGTAACCACAGCATAATCAACTCAACAGCCTTACAGGAACAGTATCCTTATATTGCTAATAAAGATCCTTCAGTGGCCGAGGGCTCTTATAGTCATAACAGCTCATTGGTACATGCTAATTAACAATGACTCAGGGAAGTCATCTGGAACGCTCTTCAGATCATCTAAAGCAGAGGTTTTCTCTTCAGAGTAGCTGAGTGGTTCTCCCAAGTTGGCAGAGCAGCCAATCGATCTATCTTTACTATACGCAACCTTATTTTTTCCCATCCCGACCTGGTCCCAGACCCTCCTCCTCCCCAGCACCACCTGTCTAGATCTGTTACAGGATTCTCCCCACTTTACGCCAGCAGAAGCATAGCAGATCCAGCCCACCAATCAAAGAAGTAAAGTAATATCTATTTTGAGAGTTGTTTTGATTGAAATATGATTAACACAATAATTTAAAAATATATTCATTTGATATTATTAGTGTTTCATTTTCATTCTGCATTCTAAAGACTAATTTGAACACATTCAAATTATTTGTGATTTTTTTTTTTTTTTTCTATTAACAGTCATAACACTAAGAAGTCACTAAGAAATCACATCTGCATATAGTTATGGAAAAAATATGTACATATTTATGCGCCTTCCTATGAAGTTTTATCTTACTACTGTCACATTTAGCTAGTTCAGGGCGGTTGTAAGGCAAGATACAGAAGAGTGTCTATAATATTTATGGATTTATATGTTATATATATATAAATTTGAATATATAAAATTAATTTAATTGAAAATCTTTCTCTTCAGATCTGTACATCTAATTGTACTCTAATAGCAGGTCGAAAAAAGATACACTGTCACGTTATACTCTTTATACAAAGTAAATATTTTCCAGATCATATTATTTAAATAATTTGACAATATAAAGTCAAATTATTTAATTTAAAAAATAGCATGTTATTTACTAGGAAATATGTTCTCTTTATAGTATCAAGTTCAGACACATTATAATAAGTCTTTACACATGAACAATAAACAGCTGCTCTTATATTTCAGAAAGGGGATCATCATACTTTGGGGTCCTTGATTTTTTGAAAACTCCTGATCTAAAGTCTAATAAACATCATCCGCAAGGAACAACAAGAGGGGGGTGAATTCAGTGAACAGTTTCACTACTTTTGTGCATGATATAGCAGAGCAAAAAGCTGCATCGTATCACAAACTACTTGTAATCAAGTTAAACCAGGCGCTAATTAGACATTACAGATATTCAATTTAGGTGTACTCTTATTGAGTCTTATTAAGTTTTCAATTGATTCGCGTGTTTTGTAGCAGTTCAGACATGTCTGTTTTGCACATGAAAGCAGGCATTTAAATTAGTTAATCACAACTACCGGTCCTAAAGAGCGAATTTGAAGCCGTCTGATGCACAGATCCGTGTTTTCATTTCAAGTAAATGATTACTACAAAAACTAAAGCACACATTGTAATGTATAATGTAACGCCCCATATATACTACAAACGAGCGATGTGGCAAACTAGAATGCTAACATTATAATCAACAAAGCGTAGAGAATTCGTAAGCTTGTTCTGAACTGCAGGGTTCATACTGGAAACTGTGTAAACCTGCAGGGAGTAAGTTAAAGTTCAAATGTAGTACCAGGGTTGGGGTAACGGAATACATGTAACGGCGTTACGTAATCATCCATACAGTTATGTAAAAAAAAAACATAGTAATCAAATTACAGTTACATTTTGAAAAAAGGGGGAATACTATCAGGATTACAGTACTGGATACTTTATTTATGAAGTAATTAGTAAATGTAACAGAATGCATTATTAAAATAACCCTCCTAAGCCTGTGTAGTACCTACTCAGACAGTTTTTTACGAATACGCTAGCATATACGTAGAGGAGAGCGGGGTAAGTTGTCACACTCTTCTTAACTCCAAAACTAGAGGATCTATCTCAAAAATCAAATAGCCACTTTGTGTGACTTCTTCTTCCATAGTTAACTTCCTGGTCACATGTGGTCAAGATCACTCTAATCTGAGGTTAGCACAATTTTCTTATTTTTTGGCTTAAAAAGTAAAAAAATTGCACTTTAAATTTTATGCAATACAACTTTGTTAGATATGAATGTTAAAAATTATTAATTTGCACAACATAGACGAGACAATAACGTGTCTTTTGATACTTTAGCTGACGTGCTATGTTGAGCTATCCTTGAGATTTAGCCAACATTAGCACACATGTCAGTTTGGGATAAGTTGTCTCAATGACTTTGGGGCAAGTCGTCACATGTGACAACGTGCCACAGTACAAATAAACACATAGAACATGCTCAAAAAAGAGGTTCAACATGATAAGTCAGTTATGTTCAGAGATTAAACATGTTAAGTTAAGCGAGTTATCAGCAGTATTCCATTCAGTTATCATGGATCTATGTGCAAGCCAGAGAAAGTCTGAGTTTAAAGTTCAAAGTAAAGTGGTCTTGCCACTTGATGTGTTTTGACTGAAATGTGTATTGTCTGGATTGAAATAATTGTTTTTCCAAATTCTCGAGGCATGATTGTTTATATTTACAGTTCTGGTTTGAATTTAAAAATTAAAATCAGTAATAACAATTAAGTAGTTGTGTTCTTATTTTTAGATAATCTAGTGTGACAACTTACCCACCGATGGGGCAAATTGTCACAAGTGCACATTCTCTATTCAACAGTCTACAACTCCGTAATGAGATAAGATATGAAAATGTAATGAATACAACATATGTGCCCAAGACTTCCTTCTATCATTTGGAATGACATTTATACCACTGTGATGTATGGTGCTCAGTAAATGTTAGACAGTGTGAAAAGTGTGACAACTTACCCTGCTCTCCCCTACAGCTGAACACTTAGCCTTTTAAAGTATTTGATAGCGTGCATGAACGCAGGCGGTCGACACATGCGCTCAACACATGCGTTCTAGAAAGTTTCATCTTTGTCCAGTGTCTGGACAACCTTTTTTCTCCAGAAGTTATGACAGATAAAAATGTCTTTGTATTCTTTTAAACTAAAATTGCACCTATCTCATAACCCCCTCACACAAGCACTTGTTAAAGCGGGCGTCTGTTGTTTTTGCAGTCTCTGGTATTTTGTTGTTTTTGTCGTTGTTCCGTCTCGTTAGTTTAGATTTCTATTGTAAATTCAACGGCCCGGCCAGTGTTGCCACCTTGTGGAACAACTGATTAGTGCAAAACAAATTCAATGCGCATGTGCGACCTGTATGTACAAACATTGGGTGGCACGAGTATTCTGGTGATGAGATTTGCAAAGTGTACTTTGGACTTTACATTGCTTATTCTCTGTGTACAATTTATTCAAACTAAATGATGTGTGTGTGTGTTTGTACCGTAGGGTCAAACTCAATGCTGGTGATGCCCTCGTTACTTCCATCTAACGTCCCTCTGTTCTGGAGAGTTCCTGTGAGGACAAAACACAGCAGTATGTTACATCAAGCCTGAGAATATTCACTAAATCCTGTTGTGTGTCTATTGACTTCATAATAAAGCACATCACATGAGATCACAGTTTATCTACACACTGTGATGCTTGCCCATGCAAAATGTGCTGACATGATGGTGGGTGTTTGCCAGGGCATTGCTCTGCTACAGTGTTTGCATTGTCACATTCTGGTCTCCACAAAAAGTAATTTTCTTACTCAGCATTTGTTTGCCTTTTTTTCCCAATGCAAATATAGAAAAATAATACCTTCATTCAAAGGAAAAATTTCTTAACCCACTGGCAGATATTTTTCTTGTTTTAAGAATAATTCTCACTTAACTTTGATACATTTTTCAGAAAACAAGACTTCTTATCTTCTGCATTTTGCATCTCAAGTTAATGTATGTTTAGATATTAGAGTACTGCCATCTGCTGGTGGTCACAGGCAGTCACACGTACTGACAAAATCATTTTGTATCACTCAATGTGGCTCTTTATTATCTATCTGAACCCTGTCTATGTGGATAAAGCTGACAATGAAACAGAAGATGACTTTTTCAGATTAGTTTTGTGATGTACCTGCTTCAATGTCCCACAGTTTGATGACTCTGTCGGTCCCTCCTGTAGCCAACAGGTTTGAACTGGTACTGAACCGCACAGCGTTGATTCCCAGCTCATGAGCATCCTGAAACCACAAAACATACACTCATTTCTAATTCTTTACATGTATGTATTATACATTTACATGCATTAGACATTTTTTAATCCAAATTAACATTCAGATATAGAGGTGCCGGTCATATAATTAGAATATCATCAAAAAGTTGATTTATTTCACTAATTCCATTCAAAAAGTGAAACTTGTATATTATATTCATTCATTACACACAGACTGATATATTTCAAATGTTTATTTCTTTTAATTTTGATGATTATAACTGACAACTAAGGAAAATCCCAAATTCAGTATCTCAGAAAATTAGAATATTACTAAAGACCAATACAAAGAAAGGACCTTTAGAAATCTTGGCCAACTGAAAAGTATGAACATGAAAAGTATGAGCATGTACAGCACTCAATACTTAGTTGGGACTCCTTTTGCCTGAATTACTGCAGCAATGCGGCGTGGCATGGAGTCGATCAGTCTGTGGCACTGCTCAGGTGTTATGAGAGCCCAGGTTGCTCTGATAGTGGCCTTCAGCTCTTCTGCATTGTTGGGTCTGGCATATCGCATCTTCCTCTTCACAATACCCCACAGATTTTCTATGGGGTTAAGGTCAGGCGAGTCTGCTGGCCAGTTAAGAACAGGGATACCATGGTCCTTAAACCAGGTACTGGTAGCTTTGGCACTGTGTGCAGGTGCCAAGTCCTGTTGGAAAATGAAATCATCTCCATAAAGTCGGTCAGCAGCAGGAAGCATGAAGTGCTCTAAAACGTCCTGGTATACGGCTGCGTTGACCTTGGACCTCAGAAAACACAGTGGACCAACACCAGCAGATGACATGGCACCCCAAACCATCACTGACTGTGGAAACTTTACACTGGACCTCAAGCAACGTGGATTGTGTGTCCTCTCCTCTCTTCCTCCAGACTCTGGGACCCTGATTTCCAAAGGAAATGCAAAATTTACTTTCATCAGAGAACATAACTTTGGACCACTCAGCAGCAGTCCAGTCCCTTTTTGTCTTTAGCCCAGGCGAGATGCTTCTGACGCTGTCTGTTGTTCAAGAGTGGCTTGACACAAGGAATGTGACAGCTGAAACACATGTCTTGCATACGTCTGTGCGTAGTGGTTCTTGAAGCACTGACTCCAGCTGCAGTCCACTCTTTGTGAATCTCCCCCACATTTTGTTTTTGTTTCACAGGTTATCCCTATTGCTTGTACACTTTTTTCTACCACATCTTTTCCTTCCCTTCGCCTCACATTAATGTGCTTGGACACAGAGCTCTGTGAACAGCCAGCCTCTTTTCCTTAGTTGTCAGTTATAATCATCAAAATTAAAAGAAATGAACATTTGAAATATATCAGTCTGTGTGTAATGAATGGAATATAATATACAAGTTTCACTTTTTGAATGGAATTAGTGAAATAAATCAACTTTTTGATGATATTCTAATTATATGACCAGCACCTGTACATTTAGGTATAAATGTAATCAGTTCATGCACTGAATGTTATGATCCTTTAAACACCCCTGGCAAATACCCAGAACAGCCTCGCAATCAAGTGACCACCCAGAATACCCTGTTCTGTCACGCAATCAAACCCATGACCTTGAAGTTGCAAGCACTATATTCTACTTTTTGAGCTACCAGAACACTTTTATGGCGCTTATTATTATTACAATTTAAAATAACTGTTTTCTATGTGAATATATATTAAACTGTAATTTATTTCTGTGATCAAAGCTGGATTTTCAGTATCATTACTCCAGTCTTCAGTGTCACATGATCCTTCAGAAATCATTCTAATATGCTGCTTTGATGCTCAAGAAACATTTATTATAATTACCAATGTTGAAAACAGTTGTGCTGCTTAATATTTTTGTAGAAACTCTGATACACTACCATTCAAAAGTTAAGAATAAATAAATGAATAATAAAAATAATACTTTTATTCAGCAAGGATGTAAAGTGACAGTAAAGACATTTATAATGTTACAAAGATTTCTATTTCAAATAAGTGCTGTTTTTGACCTTTCCATTCATAAAAGTATCCTGAAAATAATTATCAAGATGTCCACAAAAATTTTAAGCAGCAAAAACATTGATAATAATAAGAACCATTATTAATAATTGAGCTGAAATAATAATTCATAATAATCGAGCATCAAATCAGCATATTAGAATAACTGAAGGATCATGTGACACTGAAGACTAAATATTAAATATTTTATAAATTAAAATAAATAAATAAATTAATTAATAATTTCAATAAAAATTATATATATATATATATATATATATATATATATATATATATATATATATATATATGATTACAGTACATGATACTATATGATACAGTATCATGATATTACATTATACAGTAACATGATATTTTCGTACAGTACACTAATGTGAAACTAAAGAAGGGGAAGAAACTTTACTAAGGTGTGAAAATTATAAAAACAAGCAGCGTATTAATTTACACTCAAGGGGAAATGAAAGCTGCATGCGATAAGCACTGCAATATTTTAACATCAAAAATACAGCAATATGAAGATTTTTCTTGAAAAAAAAAAAATATGAAATGATCGGAAGTAGTATTTAAATCCTGACGTGACAGCATTTAAAAGATCAACAGGAAATGCAAATCAGTAATTGTAACACATGTCCATTTAAGGAAGTGGCAACTCCTCTCCATACCACAAATAGGGCTGTTTCCTGCTGTCAGCTATTCAAATGAAAATGGGTGGCTGCACATGACAGAGCTGCAGTGTACTACAGAAAGACACTGTTTCTCAGCGACACACAGACGCTTTGTTCCACAGCCACATCATCCACAGACCACCAGCCACCACCATAGCGGATGAGCTTGTAAAATATCATTAAGATAAATATTGTTGTCCATTTAGCCCATTTACTAGTCCATCTGCACAACTGTTTCCTCATCATTTTAACTAAGTTATATAGGTTTCCGTAATATAACATCACAAAATATGATTTGTTGTTGATCATGTTGTAAACAGTAACACGCACCAGTGTAAAAATTGCCTTGGTTGGGACTCGGGCAACCAGACACACTCCTAATGGTATAAAGAGATCTTCTTCTGACCTGCACACTGATTTACCTCTAATCTTCCTCCTAGACACACAAACAACAGAAGAACGATCAGTAATACTTATGGGTAGTACATCTTATATATACAGTACAGTATAAACTGAGTTACAGTGCTGGGGGTAACGCATTACAAACTGTATGTGTTATGTAATCACCTTTTGTTTTGGAAGTAACGGGTAGTGAATTTGTTTTTAAAGCATAAAGTGAAATCAAAGAACAAACTGGTGTGACACCATTTCGAACTAAGGGTGCTTTTACACTTGGTTTGATTGCCTGGACCAAACCCGAGCTCGATTGCTCCCCCCTCCCCCTGTCCCCACTGGACTGTGTTCACATTATATTATTTGGGTCCAAACCGTGGTTCGTTTGCGTCATCAAACCAGCAGCTGTTTACTCCGTTGCTTAGTAACGACGGCGCAGGAGAAGGTGGCAAAATGCATAACGTTACTCTCCTCACTTTTATATTTTTGTTTTTGAACTGTTGGTTTTGTTCATAACGGCATTTGAAGAAAGGAGCTACACTACAGCTCTCCGCTTGCAGCACGTCTCGTCAAGGAAAGTGAGTGAAACACAAACACACATTTTTATCAAATAATACGGCATTAATAGCGGTTCACTTCCGCAATTTGGTACGTTTGCATTCATATCAGAAGCGAACCGTACCGGAGTTCACTTGAACTGCACCCCAGACCACGGACTCGGACTCGGTTACGGTTCGCGAATGCGCACCCGAGTTCAGAAGACAGCGTTCACATTATCCAAACGTACTGAACTCTGCCGTCAATCGAACCCGGGTATGCACCAAAAGTGCTAATGTGAAAGCACCCTAAATCAGGCCAAAAAATTAATTTGGAGTTCATTTCGGGAGTTGGTAAACACCTCTGAACTATCATTGGTCCGTGGCAATTATGTAATAGGTAGGTGTGGCTCAGAGGATCCGCCTTCTTTTAGGTGGAAATCTTAAAGGGATTGTTCACCCTAAAATGACCCTTTTGCATTTTGACTTTGGCAGATTGATACACGCTTCAAACTAAATTCGAAACAAAAGATTCGTAAAGCTTCGAAGATTCATGAAGCAGTGTTTTGAAATCGCCCATCACTAGATATTGTTGAACAAAGTCATTATTTAGTTTTTTTGGCGCACAAAAAGCATTCTCATCACTTTATAATATTAAGATGAACCACTGTAGTCACATGAACTGAGTTGCTTTCTGGGCATTGAAAGTGTTAATTATCTTGATGTCAATGCAGGCCTCACTGAGCCATCGGATTTCATCAAAAATATCTTAATTTGTGTTCTGAAGATGAAGTCTTAGGGGTGTAGAACGACATGAGGGTGAGTAATTAATGACAGAATTTTCATTTTTGGGTGAACTAACCCTTTAAGTTCAGTCTAACTTTCATTTATTTTGTGTGTGTGTGTGTGTGTGTGTGTGTGTGTGTGTGTGTGTGTGTGTGTGTGTGTGTGTGTGTGTGCTTTTTATGCTACGCGTTATAAAAAGTTTTTCATGCTATGGAATATCCTTTTGGCAAAATTGTATGTATGTTTATTGGTATTGTACTGATCTGAATTTCATTTGTTTCTGTTTATAATAAAGAATTACTGCTATATATTACTTCTATTTTTAGTATTTATCTTTATTTAGTATTTGTGTGTTGTAAGTGTATATGTTTCTGTGTCAGGGAGACACTTGTCTGAAGCCAAAAATAAAATTAGCAATAATAAAATAAGCAACTTGCTTAGTTTGTTTCCTGAGTAATGAAATATGTTCATTTTAAAAGTAGCATTCCCCAACTCATGCAACACAATGATACATCAGCGCTTTTAGAGCTTTTACTGAAAACTTACTCAAAGAGTCCTCTGATGGAGCTGATGATGCGGGGGGACGTAGCTGAAGCAGACCTGAGGAAAAATCACAAGCTGACATTGAGAAAAACTATCTGAACAATTTCAAGAACTCTGAGATGGAAGATCAAAAATCACCATAATAATTATGCATAAACGCCACTACTGTTACCTGAAAAGTGGACCATGGGATCTCTCGACTCTCTCTGCAGTTTCACATTTGGGGGATGATGGTTTGGAGGGTGACACATTTCCAGAGTCTCTGACAGGTGAAAGCAAAACCATTAATGAAATCCCTCAGAATTAGGGTTGCAAAATTCCGGGAATTTTCAAAGCTGGAAACTTTCCATGGGAATTAACGGGAATATATGGGAATTAATGGGAATAAACAGGGAATTTGCAAAATTGCAGGTTAGCCTATAACAGGGTACTTTAATGTAGTTGAAAAAACATCTTACAGCATAATTTTGGTTAAAACAACCAGATTTAATGCAATTTCAGTTGAATTTTTACCCTGCATATTCCTCAATAACATTCACACAGCACACTACTGACTGCAGGGCTATTGAGGACACACCCCCTGCATACACTGTGCATTCCCCCAGTCCATAACATGCACATTTGATCAAAAATACAGAAAAAAAAAACAGTAATATTGTGAAACATAACTACAATTTAAAATAACCTACATTAAAATATAATTTATTCCTGTGATTTTCAGCATCATTTCTCCAGTCTTCAGTGTCACATGATCCTTCAAAAATCATTCTAACATGCTTGGATACTCTTTTTCAGGATTTTTTGATGAATAAAAATTTAAAGAACAGCATTTATTTAAAATTATGGAAGAGGATTAGAGCCAAGCAATAATAAAAAAATAAAACCATCTCGAGATTAAAGTTGTTAAATTTCGAGAAAAAAGTCAAGATAAAATGTTGAGAATAAACTCGTTAAATTTTGAGAAAAAACTCGTTAAATTTCGAGAAAAAAGTTGAGATAAAATGTTGAGAATAAACTCGTTACATTTCAAGAAAAAAGTCGAGATAAAATGTTGAGAATAAAGTCATTAAATTACGAGAAAAAAGTCATTAAATTACGAGAAAAAAGTTGAGATAAAATGTTGAGAATAAAGTCATTAAATTACGAGAAAAAAGTCGAGATAAAATGTTGAGAATAAACTCGTTAAATTACGAGAAAAAAGCTGAGATAAAATGTTGAGAATAAACTCGTTAAATTACGAGAAAAAACTCATTAAATTTCATGAAAAAAGTCGAGATAAAATGTTGAGAATAAAGTCATTAAATTACGAGAAAAAAGTCGTTAAATTACGAGAAAAAAGTTGAGATAAAATGTTGAGAATAAACTCATTAAATTACGAGAAAAAACTCGTTAAATTTCAAGAAAAAAGTCGAGATAAAATGTTGAGAATAAACTCATTAAATTACGAGAAAAAACTCGTTAAATTACGAGAAAAAAGTTGAGATAAAATGTTGAGAATAAAGTAATTAAATTATGAGAAAAAACTCGTTACATTTCAAGAAAAAAGTCGAGATAAAATGTTGAGAATAAAGTCATTAAATTACAAGAAAAAAGTCGTTAAATTACGAGAAAAAAGTTGAGATAAAATGTTGAGAATAAACTCATTAAATTACGAGAAAAAACTCGTTAAATTACGAGAAAAAAGTTGAGATAAAATGTTGAGAATAAAGTCATTAAATTACGAGAAAAAAGTCGTTAAATTACGAGAAAAAAGTTGAGATAAAATGTTGAGAATAAACTCATTAAATTACGAGAAAAAACTCGTTAAATTTCGAGAAAAAAGTCGAGATAAAATGTTGAGAATAAACTCATTAAATTACGAGAAAAAAGTCGTTAAATTACGAGAAAAAAGCTGAGATAAAATGTTGAGAATAAACTCGTTAAATTACGAGAAAAAAGTTGAGATAAAATGTTGAGAATAAAGTAATTAAATTATGAGAAAAAAGTCGTTAAATTTCAAGAAAAAAGTTGAGATAAAATTTGAGAATAAACTCGTTAAATTACGAGAACAAATTAGTTAAATTATGAGAAAAATGTTACATTTCGAGAAAAAAGTCAGGATAAAATGTTGAGAATAAAGTCATTAAATTATGAGAAAAAAGTCGTTAAATTACGAGAACAAATTAGTTAAATTACAAATTTGTTCTCATAATTTAACGACTTTTTTCTTGTAATTTAATGACTTTATTCTCATAATTTAATGAGTTTATTCTCAAAATTTATCTAGACTTTTTTCTCGAAATTTAACAAGTTTTTTCTCGAAATTTAACAACTTTAATCTCAAGATGGTTTTATTTTTTTTATTAT
This sequence comes from Megalobrama amblycephala, assembly GCF_018812025.1. NCBI lineage: Eukaryota > Metazoa > Chordata > Actinopteri > Cypriniformes > Xenocyprididae > Megalobrama > Megalobrama amblycephala. Next base: position 4,077,915 of record NC_063059.1, on the reverse strand, counting down.
TGCTTGGCCCTAATCCTCTTCCGTATAAAATAGAAATATACACTACCATTCAAAATTGTGTAATTGGTAGTAATTTTTTTCTTTCTTTTTTGAAAGAAATTAATACTTTTATTCAGCAACTATGTGTGAAATTGATAAAAAAAAAGTGATATTAAAGTGATAATGTTAGAAAATATTTCTATTTTGAATAACTTCTGTTCTTTTGAACCTTTTGTTCATCATTGAATCCTGAAAATAGTGTTACACGTTCCAAAAAATATTAAGCAGCACAACTGTTTCCAACATTGATAATAACTGAGTATCAAATCAGCATTTTAGAATGATTTCTGAAGCATCATGTGACACTGAAATAAATATCACATAACAATTGCTGCAATAAAAATATATTTATTTTACATATTTACTAAATTAATTGAATGCGAAAAAGACTGTTATTATATAAAATAACTGTTATTTCATGTTATGACCAAACAAAATGTTTATATTTATGTTTGTATATGATACATTTTATATAAATATTATACATTTATATAAATTTCCAATTAATTCCCATAAAATCTCATCAATTCCCATAAATTCCTGTTAAGTTTCCAAAATTCCCCAGGTTAAGTTCCAGTGGAAAGTTTCCGGAAATTTACCGGAAACGTTCGGCCCCTTTGCAACCCTACTCATATGTTGACTTCAGAGTGTTGTTTATGCTGCCCTCATATGCTGATTAAAGGAACAGTTCATCTACAAATCACTTACCCTCATGTCATTCAAAACCGACATGACTTTCTCTCTTTTGTGAAACACAAATACATACATGACATGTCTCCTTTTGTGCTTCACAGAAGAAAAATGTTATAAGGGTTTGGATCGACACGTGGTCAGATTTACGCTGTCGTGTCACTTTATACAGTTGTTACTTACTCATTAATATCCACATTCTTACTGGCAGCCATCTGAAGCTCTTTGTGAAGACTGGCCGCTCTGGCTCTAAGAAAGAAGAGGAAATGTGATCAAGAAGGATGTGGTGTTTATGGAATTGGCTCTTAAGATTTAGGAAAAAGGAACCTACAAATTAGCTGCCAGCAGAAAAGCACAGCAGTGGAGAGAATGTGCTCAGTGAACTTTGAAATATGGCCTTTGTTTAACGAAACACCAATTCATTAACTACATTAACCATCTTCTAAGCCATTGAATTTTAACAAATGTTTCTACTGTTGTATAACATGTCCCATTCCTCACTGACAGATGGTGCGTACAGTATAATGACCTCAAAAAGAATTTAAACATTTTTATTAAGGACGTAGAACTTATAGCTCCCACATTGTAACATATATAAAAAATCTCAATCTTATGCTTTTTTTGATATAACATTTCATGTAGCTAGCTGTTTTTGAGTGTAAAAGTGTTGCAAAGATCAAAGTGCAGATAAATGGAGTTGTTGAGTTATTAGAAGACACTGTTTCCACTTTACATGCACTTCCAAAGGATTCGGAGGACTCGGGCTGGAATTGATACAGTATACAAGCGCTGAGGAAGATCCGGAGATGAAATTCAGACATGGTAATGGGCATTTCATTATGACACGCACTGTAAATAGTAGACCACTGACAACAGACTGAGCCATCTGACCAATCAGAGCAGAGTAAGCTCTCAGAAAGAAGAAGTTTAGAGACACTGTGAGAAAAGAGGTGATGCAGAAATGTATATTATGAGAAAATGTGTTTTTTGACCTTGGATGCATGTAAATGTATTAAAATTATGTCATCATTTACTCACACTCAGGTCATTTCAAACCTGTATGACTTCTTGTGCCAAACACAAAAGCAGATATTTAAAAAAAAAAAATGTTTTGGTCCATTCAATAAACGTTAACGGGGTTCAGAATACTGCAGCACTAGACCACATTGGGTTTTTAAAGCAGTAAAACATTTTTCAAAAATATCTGTTCCACAGAAGAAAATCATACAAGTTTGATGATTTTCATTTCAGGAATGAACAATCTCTTTAAATCCATTCTGCAGAATCAATGTACAACCAATGGCTTGAATTAGAAGATTGGAGATTTTTTTAAGAGGCGCAGTAATCACACATTGCATCTTTAAGAGATTATTACTATGTACAATTCTTGTGTGTAACCCTTTTACATGCGTCCCATGACCCCACTGACCTCACTCTCTTCTCATTACGATGGTTCATGCGGGCAGCTGCCTGCTGTTTTAGTTGGATCATGTTCTCCAGGATCTCGGAGCTGTGGAGTTTCTCTTGTCGGTACGTCCTCTCCATGTTCTGGTGCTGCTCCAGCAGAGAATCATACTTTTGTTTCAGGAGTTGGTTCCCAGTCTGCACCTCAGCCACGCGTTCCTGAAGCACCCTGTGCTCTGACGCCAGAACACTGAGATGCTTTTGGACCTCATACAGCCTTATTAAAAAAAACAAAAAACAAAATTATTTTAGATATGCAAGATCTATGATAAAATGGTCCCACTTTCCAATACTTCAGGAATTAAATTGGAGATATATGGCAGAATGTCCAGCGTCTTTTTTTCTGTACAATGAAAGTGCTAACTTCCACCTGAAGCCATATGTTAGCTTTGTGACCCAAATTTAGGACATTATTCACTGATAATCACTGAAGAGTCAACAGCTTGAGGGTGAATAAATGGCACTTGCCACGCATAGGATACAAAATATGGTTTAAAACCATCGTCTTTTTTCCCTCTTTTTCAACAAAGTGTCAGTAAAAGGAGGCTTAATCTTATGAAAATGTTGACTGTAAACATTGGGAGGTCAAACTAAATAATAAATGAAATGCCTGATTTGTGTATAAATAAATAATCAGCTATAAACTGTGTATGTTTGTAGCAGCAGATCTATTCCACCGAGACCAAATACATTAACATTGTCATATCCATTACCATATATATATATATATATATATATATATATATATATATATATATATATACATAAATACAATGTTTATATATGCGTGTGTGTGTGTGTGTGTGTGTGTGTGTGTGAGTATGAGACAAGTAACCGGGTTGCAATTTTAAATAAACCTATAACTCAGTAGTGGCAAGCAGGGTTGAGGCCAAATGTTGATTTGTAGTTATTTCATGACATATAATAGCACAGTAAGTTCATATAAATCAAATAAAAAAACATTTGTTTAATATATTTGTTTGTTATATTACAATAACAAAGATAATAGGGATGAATGGTTTGAAAATGGTGTGTGAAAATTACATAGTTCCGGCATGAAACTCTAGATGGCGCAGGCTGATAGGTCTAACTCATTTGGTAGCAGTCATGTCATTATCTACATCACACAGCTGATTAATTGTTGTATCAGCAGCCAATGAACTCCAGCTCAACATTCAAACACCGGTAGTGTTGCTGTTAGCGGGCTTTCAGGAACCCTCCACTTCCCCAACTCCACCTGTATAGATCTGCTACGGGGTTATTCACATATGTGCAGCAGCAGCATGTCTTGCATGCTCATAGCAATGTTTGTGAATGTATTGGCAGTAGCAAGTCTCAGTTCTTGCTCTGCAGCAGCAGTCTAGCAGATCTATTCCATCGAGACCAAATACAATAAAGGTGCCCTAGAATCAAAAATTGAATTTACCATGGCATAACTGAATAACAAGAGTTCAGTACATGGAAATGACATACAGTGAGTCTCAAACACCATTGTTTCCTCCATCTTGTATAAATCTCATTTGTTTAAAAGACCTCAGAAAAACAGGCGAATCATTACGTAACAGTCGGGATCATTAATATGTACGCCCCCAATATTTGCATATGCCAGCCCATGTTCAAGGCATTACACAAGGGCAGCCAGTATTAACGTCTGGATCTGTGCATAGCTGAATCATCAGACTAGGTAAGCAAGCAAGAACAATAGCGAAAAAAATACAAGATTTAAAGGGGCCGCACGCTGAATCGGTGCATAGTTAATGATGCCCCAAAATAGGCAGTTAAAAAAAATAATAAAAAAAAATCTGTGGGGTATTTTGAGCTGAAACCTCACAGACACATACAGGGGACACCTTAGACTTATATTACATCTTGTGAAAGAACGTTCTAGTGTACCTTTAACATTGCCATATCTAGGGCTGCACGATTAATCGGACGATTAGAAAAAAAAACATTGAAATCGCACTTAAACGATTTGGCTTAGTGCAATTATGAAATTGCAAAGCAGCAATTATTTTTTTAATGCACGGCTTATCAATGAAGTATGGCTCCAAATGCTAATCCATCTGAAAGCACTGAAAGTTTGAATCGCTTATAATGTGTTTGAAAAAACAACACATGTCAAAACATCTTTCCAGACATGAGAAGCATTTATTAACATCTTGTCCAACAAAAGACAAAATTTAATAACATGTTTTTACTCCAAACTCGCTTCATAACGACAGTTGAGCGTCCTTCTGTGAGATGATGTGGCTTCTTATACAGAATAAGGCAGTCGTGTGTTTATTATCAAAACGTTTCAGTCATGTTTAATCAATCAAAACGTTTCAATCTTCTGTTTATTCAGCTACAGCAATAGTATGGGATTTCCTGGAATGACGCATGTTCTACTTCGGCAGCAGGGCATATTTGCAGTTTCTGCACAAGAGCACCCTCTGGCTTTCAGATAAAGAAACATTTACTACTGATCACAGAGCCGTACAGCTCTGACAAGCTGCGCATAAAATAATCGCAGCTTTTGCCAAATCGCGTGCGATAAAATTGCGATAAATCGTGCAGCCCTAGCCATATCTATTACCATACCAATCTCTCCAGGGTTGTCATGACAGAATTGTGTTTTTTTACTGCAATCAATTTTATATAAATGTGTCAATATTATGACACTGTCAAAAATGAGGATAAAGACCTGTTCACACCAAGAGCGATAACTATAAATTGAACTATCCACCTTATTCCCACTCCTCATGACGCTTTGCGCGAATTATGGGTGTAACTTCCGTTAAGCTGTAAACAGTCAGTCTATGAATGCAGTAATACGTTGTTGTTTTTTTTAAAAAACTGGGTACAATGAGATGACATTATTCTACTCACCCTTCAACCAACGAACATTAAAAGGACATTTAAAAGTGTAAAAGCATCAACAAGGTACTTTCAACAGGCCATGAAAAAGCGTGAATCTTTCCACAGCAATAACGGACAGGTTAAATATAACTATAGTGATATAAATCTGTATTACGTAATATATGTTCCATAATAAAGGAAATAAAATGTTCATAAACTTCAGCATTGCGTGATACTATTTCAAAGTGATTTCCATCATTTTTATAGATAATAAATTGTATTTACCTGTGAAAACAAACCTGGAAAGAGACTTTAAGGAGAAAAACGAGAGATTCTTTGTGTATTCCAGTGAATTATTAATGGGATATATCGTAAATTATACCAGGAGAACAGACCACAAATGTGCAGTATATGATGTCCTTTTTCATACTATTACAGCGGTACACAAAGGGACAAAAGAAAATAATCACAAGGATAGAAAGCAGTGACTGAAAAGAGCACTTGCCATAGATATTGCCAGACAAATTACGTTAAAATACCAAGTGTTATGTTATTCTCATGATGTCTGAAAATAAAACATGAAGGAAAATTGACAGCTCATTCAGTCAAGCTTTATTTGTAGGGCAACCTTATGATTTGAAACAATTCATTTCAGTCTTTATAAATGGAAGTTCCCCAAACCGGAAATGCAACCCATAATTCGAAACGCAGTAGGCTCGTCAGGAATAAGGTGGATAACGATAACTATATTAGTGTCCGCACAAACGAACAATAACGGTCTGTTTATTGTAAACTCACGCACTGCGGTTTCAAAGTGTGTACAACATGTTTTTGCTGTTCTTGTTGCATTTACACAGCTTTAACCAGCAGATGTCCTCAGCATGCTATGTTTCAAGTGAATAGCTAGTGTAATCGATATGATCTAACAGTGAATTTAGCCGACGAAGTCAATATAGTGGAATAAAAACAGCACCTAGTCTTTTTCACTGCAGTTTCAAAGGAAGCAAGACAATGTTGTCGAAACTAGCACTGGATATCTGACGTCATTTTATGTTTGCTAGCCTGACATAATGATCTCATCGTTAATACTTATGACCATTTATTCAGAGGGTACGACTGATTGTTTTCCATATATCCATTTTCTTGAAAAGGGCGTTTGATTTTTCTGGAGCTCAGCGTTTAACTTCTCCGCAATGTCGACTGTGATTTTAAATGCGCGAGCCCTTAAATTAGAATGGATTCTGATTGGCTGTCTGTGTATTATCGTTCAACAGCTGGAAAAAAAATTGTTCTGAAAGTAACAATATTGTTTCTCTATAACTTTATGTGGTGTGGACAGTGCTATTCTTCTATATTTAGATTTTTAGAACTATATCTTTATCGTTATCGTTCTTGGTGTGAACCGGCCTTAAGGAATTTTATGTTTTACTTCTATATTAATTTCATCTTAGATAATAATTTATCAATCATATCTAATCATTTCAAGATTCGTGCCTCTAACCCTTTAAAGTCATGAGTCAGCAAATTGTACCCTATTTGTGGAAAGTGACGAAATTAAAGTGTGGTAAGAATGATGTACATTTTGTGTGTCTTTTCCTGTTTTTGTGCCATAAAAGAATAAGGAGGTTTACTTGGTATGTTGTTCATCCAGTGTCACTTCCTTTATCTGCAGTCGCTGCTGCAGTTCCACCACTTGGTATGCGAGCTGCAAGAACAAAAACAAATGGAAAGCCAAGAAAAAGATCATATTTCAAAGAAGACAAATTCAGACAGCGTAGCTGCCCACTTCTTTATAATATTAATACATATTTTTAAAGAAGTTTCAATAGCTAGATATAGAGGAGAGGACTTGTGTGTTGATAAAGCAAAGATAAGCAGCAGGTTTTATCACATGCTTTCACAAAAATGCTTCAATGTGAGATTAGGTGTAAGGACTGGTTATGCTCGATGCTCAGACATTTACATTAGACTAATATGCTTTGCTTGTACAGGTGAAAAGCCTGTATCAGTTCAGGTGCTTGTAGCTTTGATGGCTGACTGTCAGCTAACAGGAAGAGATAACAGCAGGCCAACTTGTAAACCTGTTTAGTGAAACAGGTCACAACTTGTGCCATAAAATTCAGTTTGTTCTATAAATGTTCACTTGTAATCCAATCATCAAACTGCTTTCTCATGGGAGAGGCTGATTCTGTTTTTCCCACATATACCATCATATCCTACCTCACCGGTGGTCGTCTTAAGAGACGTCAACGAGTCTTCAGATGAGGGGACCACTGACGGCCTGCAGGGGCCAAAAATAAACAGAAATAGATTTGTCATGCCTGAATATGATTGAAACTGATATAGTGTTATTTATATGGTACTCCAATGTACTTCATGCTATTACTATGTTGGTAAAACGTTACATGTGACAGATTCTGGATTTATAAAAAATATTATTTAATATGAATGCATCACAGGTTCTCCAACAAATGTAATTTTCTAGGGTCAGTCACGGTTTACAGTGTAACATCAAAGCATATTATGATTACCTTGACCCTGATCCCAGAATGCCTTTGGTTATGAGGGCTCTTTGCTTGGACTTCTCCAGCAAACTGTGATCTAGAAGCAGACAAACTACTCGTGAACATATATCCAGAGCATCATCTTAAGATAAAGAGGCCAGCTGATGTTTACATGCACTCCAACTGAGTTTGTTAATGAGATTTTCCATTTGCACCCAAGTGTCAAGATTCACAGAATGAGTGAGAACTCGCACAACTCTTTATATCATATTTATATATGCAAATTAGACCTTCATATTCTGTTACTAGAAGCGTTCATAAAAATGGCACATGAATACATTTCATTAATTGCATTATAATTATGTCATAACACTAAATAATTTATAAAATAATAAAAAAAATATATTCAACTATTTAAAATTACATATTATGTTTAATAAACTTATATAAATATAATAACATATAAACAAATTACTACATATATAGGCCTACAACTAAATTACAATGTAATTAATGCATATTGTATTTAAACTACTTCGTATTTTGTGTATTAATTGTATCTTTAAGGCTATTAAATCAATGTAATCAACCATAAAAGTTAGATAGGCTATAAACTTCTACTTTCTTCATTTTCATAGCACTGCATTGATGGTTTAATAATAAGTTAAATGATCTGAACAGCTTACATGACTCTATAATATCCTGGAAGACGCTCGTCTGTGTCCTGTTGCGATTTTTCAGCTGTCTGATAATGTGACGCTTCCATGTTTCGCTCTGTTTGAGTTCAGAGTTTCTCGCGCGCTGCGACGCAGCCATGATCATAAATAATAACAATACAATAACAAAAATCTACGTTCTTAGACATAGTACATATGCGTACGCGCCGTCGTCTGTAACTTATGAGTATGTTTTCCGTTCTTATGAAGCGAATTCACTGGAAAGCGGCAGAAAGCGGCAGAAAGCGGCGCAGCTGTGCGCGCTGAGGCGCGACGCGTCATGTCAGTGGCTGTAAACACATGGAGGGACCCGCCTGCTTCTGTCGCTGATGAGTAATCATGACAAATCTGTGAATGCGTTTACAGCGTAGAAACGGAGCGGGCAGAGCGGACACTAGAGATACAGAGCGAAAAATAAAGTGGGAGTGGCCTATCGGCACAGGCGTTTCTCTGATTGGTCAGATATGCGATGGATCAAAATTTTCTGTTTTAGTTCTTGTGTATTTTTAATTCAACATCTGTTGAGTGAATCATTTATTTATATATATTCTTAATAATATGCACATAATAAAAAATAAATAAATAAATAAATAAATAAATAACTGTTTAAAAATATGGTTGAGAATTTGCATTTATGGATTTAGTTTTAAAAATAAACTTAGCATAGAGACCCAACAACACATCTTTCATCGATAATTTTTCATCAGTAGTTTCAATTAAAAAGTCAAGTACATTTTGAATAATAAAAAAAGTAACCCAGAAGAACAATGAAAATGAATAGCGTCTCTTTATACAAGTTGCAAAAACGGCAGTTTAAGTCTATAATTTTTAAGTCGCACGATAATGTTTAGCAGGGTATATTATAAATGAACGTATTTGATCTTGTTTGTTATAAAAATAACGATAACTTTTTACAAACGTGCGATATCATGTGACAAACGTTACTACATAGTTCTACATAGCGAAAAATAAAATGGGAGTGGCCTATCGGCACAGGCGTTTCTCTGATTGGTCAGATATGCGATGGATAAAGTTATAATTTTCGGTTTTATTTCTTTACTGTGTATTTTTAATTCAGTGTCTGCTGAATGAATTATTTATATTCTTCTTATACTTTTTTATTGAATAAAAAGCACAAAAGCAATATAAACAAGTATAAATATAAAATAAAAACAAAAAATTACTAACTTGCTAAGGGAATTTTACACAAAGACATGCAAAGAAATATCTATACTTTGTTTTTTGAGGGCGAGACTAATTCAGCATACTGTATTAGTTTTTAAACGCTAAAAAACATGGTTAAGAATTTGCATTTGGATTCAGTCAAAAAATAAACTTAAGTGTGATCTCGCTTTTCTTTCTGACTCGCATAGAGACCCAACATCTTTCATCGATAATTTTTCATCAGCATTTTCAATTAAAAAGTCAAGTACATTTTGAATAAAAAGTTGGCTACAGTTGCAAAAACGGCCGTTCAAGTCTATAACATTTAAGTCACAAGATAATGTTTAGCAGGGTAAATTCTAAATTAACTTATTTGATCTTGTTTGTAATAAAAATAACGATAACTTTTTCCAAATGTGCTATATCACGTGACATAAGTTACTTTTCTCAGCGATTAGTCATTTGGACTAATCACAGTCGTCGCGTGATTACAAGATAGTTCTTCTTAACTATTATCATGGGGAGCATTTTGATTTCTATGTCTGGTAACAATCCGTAGAATTAAAATATTTAACATGTTATACATTTACTGTACTAATGAGTAAAAAAAAAAACGTCTTGAAATGTGAATGCTGCTCATGGTGAAATATGGTTTCTGAGCCGCAAAGCGCCTCCTGTCGTGCATAACTTTTATGTTTTATAGAAAGAGTTATATTTGCAAGTAACATCGCCACCCAATGCGACGAAGTGGTGCAGCTGTACAAACACTTCCTTCAAACACCCCGGGCTTCTTTATTTAACACCTCAGCTCAGAAACCTGTGATTTAATGTACATGACTGACAGTCAGTCACGCTTCAGTGATGTATGACAAATACCGTGGGAACCACAAAAAGTTTAATATATTAAATGTCGTGTGTTAGTGAAAAATATTGGGTAACACTTTATATGACACTGACCATTACAAATAGCCTATGTGATTTCTGCCAAAATACAGGCTATTACTTTGATACCATTTCAAACTGGTGTACAGTGTTGCTACTACTTTTCAGGGGTTAGTTGCAAAAAGCAGGTCGATTTGTTGGTTAAAGTTGCTAAACGACGTTTATTATTATTATTGAGAACATTATATAAACAAAGAAGCAGTCACAATATGACGTTTTGATGTCATTGTGCGATAAAGTCTTTACATAACCACGACGCAAAACTGCATATTGCGTAGAGATTCTATCTAATATACATATTTTATGATTATATATTTTTTATTTTTAAATGCAACATTGAATTTCTGAACAATTACATCACAGCTCAAGCAGCTCAATTACATCTCAGATCAAAGTTTGCCCTCAGACATGAAACACACTACAACATAGTCTTAAAGGTGCCATCGAACGTTTTTTTACAAGATGTAATATAAGTCTAAGGTGTCCCCTGAATGTGTCTGTGAAGTTTCAGCTCAAAATACCCCATAGATTTTTTTTTATCAATTTTTTTAACTGCCTATTTTCGGGCATAATTAGAAATGCGCCGATTCATGCTGCGCTGCCCCTTTAAATGCTTGCGCTCTCCGCCCCCGGAGCTCGTGCTTGCCTTAAACAGTGCATGAACAGAGTTCACACAGCTAATATAACCCTCAAAATGGATCTTTACAAGGTGTTCGTCATGCATACTGCATGCATGCGTCGGATTATGTGAGTATTGTATTTATTTGGATGTTTACATTTGATTCTGAATGAGTTTGATAGTGCTCCGTGGCTAAAGCTAACATTACACACTGTTGGAGAGATTTATAAAGAATGAAGTTGTGTTTATGAATTATACAGACTGCAAGTGTTTAAAAATGAAAATAGCGACGGCTCTTGTCTCCGTGAATACAGTAAGAAACGATGGTAACTTTAACCACATTTAACAGTACATTAGCAACATGCTAACAAAACATTTAGAAAGACAATTTACAAATATCACTAAAAATACCATGTTATCATGGATCATGTCAGTTATTATTGCTCCATCTGCCATTTTTCGTTGTTGTTCTTGCTTGCTTACCTAGTCTGAGATTCAGTTGTGCACATCCAGACGTCCTGCCCTTGTCTAATGCCTTGAACATGAGCTGGCATATGCAAATATTGGGGTCATACATATTAATGAGCCTGACTGTTACGTAACAGTCGGTGTTATGTTGAGATTTGCCTGTTCTTCGGAGGTCTTTTAAACAAATGAGATTTATATAAGAAGGAGGAAACAATGGTGTTTGAGACTCATTTCCATGTACTGAACTCTTGTTATTTAACCATGCCAATATAAATTCAATTTTTAATTCTAGGGCACCTTTAAGGCCCTGGTATACTTCAAACGAAATCGAAGAACGAACTGATGTGACGTCATTTCGAACAAAATCAGGCCAAAACGAAGTTCGTTTTGTGTTCTTTTTCGAAGTTCGAAACGGCTTGCCAAAGCGAACTCTCAGGAAAAGTTCGCTCCAGCTGCAAAACACCTTCGTACTACCATTGGTCAGTGACGATGACGTAACAGGAGGTGTGCGCTGAGGCTCCGCCTTCACTCGCGTGGGACGCGTCTTTGACTCATTTCGTGCTTCGACGAGGTAAGAGCTCCGCGGGTGAAAACATGAACACACTGGATAGCCACTTTACAGTACAAAATTAAGTTGTGCTTGGGAAAAAAGAAAAAAAAAAGAGGCACTAACACTGTTTTCCATGTTTGATACGGTAAAGCTGCTTGATTTTAAGCAATCTATTAAATAAAGTGCTATATGAAGACGTGATGTGACTGATCAGACGCTATGATCAGACGCTTTTCTTATGCTTTCTATAATAAATGCTTGCTGTTTTCTCATTTTTGTTGTGCTTGTTTTGTTACTGAGAAGAAAGTGCACTGCACACATTTACATATTCATCTAAACGCCGCTCTCAGCAGTGTGGGCGGCGTCAGATGTTCGCTGACAGTATATCGCTGGTCACGCATTTAAAACTTCATTTTACTCCTAAACGAAGAACGAAAAAGATCTTCGTTTGAAGTATACCAGGGCCTTTACACAACACACACACACTGGTGAGAAAAATTCAAAACAATACTACAAAAACCAGTAATATGTTATGTTGCTTTTGGTTCTCCCCCTCAAGAAACTTTTCACACGATGAACACAACAAAAGACACAACAAATGTACATTTGCACATTTTTCATTGCTTAATGTACTGTACTGTACAATAACACCAAACAACAACAACAAAATTACTATATTATCCTTTTGCATGCCTGATCCACCCCTAGCACGCATCAACTGAAATGTCTAGGCTTCTTCCATGGCCTGGAGGAGGTGAACACGGATGTGAGGTTCTCAGTCATACACTTTCCACCGCCATGCCGAAAAACTCCTCTATCAGGGAGAGGGAGAGTATGCAGGCAGAAAGATGTTGGAAAGCCTCCGGATATTGGTAAACCAGTCAGGAACCAGAGCAGAGCGATGGAAGCTGACGTTATCCCAAACAACGTGGCGAGGCTGCTCTGGTTGTGCTGGAACACGCGCTCTCTTAGACCATCAAGGAAACCAAGGAGGAGCAAAGTGTTTTAGGGTCCAAGAATGGCATGGCAGTGGAGTACCCCTCGTTTCCTCCTCACTGGCCAGGGACATTCACAATAGCCTGATGGCCAATTATGTTCCTCCCCCTTCTCCTTCTTTTGGTCAAGTTAAATCCAGCCTCATCAACAAAGATAATCTCATGGGGAACAGACCTGCCTTCAATCTCAAAGAACTCTGCAAAACACAACAGAGTAAATGACTACCCTGCTACAGTATAAACTGCTGTACTGCTATACTGTGATGGTACGCAATACTTAATACAATATAAAAACTCATATTTGAACATATTCCAGACGTTGGTCTTTCACTCCGTCAGGGATGCGGTAGGCCTGTTTCATCCGGAACCTGTGCTTTCAGAGGATGTGGTCAATTGTGGAGAGGCTGATGGCATTTATCCCTCAAAATTGGTGATGGTCTTCCATTACTCTCCTTGGAATTTCTCACAGGTGAATTACATTGTTGGAAATGACCATATTTACCAGCTCCCTCTCTTGCTCCTCCGACAAAAGCCTTAGCCTGCCTCCACCAGGTGCTCGTCTCTGTATCCTACAAAAACAGAAGTACTGATTACTAAAACATCCTTTTTACAAAATGCAAGCATACAGAATCTCTATCTGTATGTGAGGCAATTTGATGCATCCGTTTTCATTACAGAAGTATAGTGCAACAGCTACAGTACAGAGTGCAGCAGTCTAAAGCTGCAGTAGAGAGCAGTCTGAACTCTGAAGTACACCTACCTGTTTTCTTGCCTGAAGGTTCTTATGATAGAGGCGACGGTGAAGTGACGCAAGTTTGGCTATAATCGAGTGGCACAAATTTCATCCGAGACTGCTTGTCTCCTTGCCCTTGATCATCTTTTTTCTAGTTGTCATCCTCCTCCTCCTCTACCTCCATCACCTCTCCCTACTCCTCTACCTCCACCACCTCTTCTCCCTACTCCTCCTTTCCCTACTCCATCACCTCTCCCTACTCCTCTACCTCCATCACCTCTTCTCCCAACTCCTACTCCTCCTCCTCATCCTTCCCCACTCCTCCACCTCCTCTCCCTACCCCTACTCCTCCTCTCCCTACCCCTACTCCTCCTCTCCCTACTCCTTCTCCACTCCTCCACCTCCTCTCCCTACTTCTACTCCTCCTTCTCTTTCCCCTCCTCTCCCTACCCCTACTCCTCCTCTCCCTACCCCTACTCCTCCTCTCCCTACCCCTACTCCTCCTCTCCCTACTCCTTCTCCACTCCTCCACCTCCTCTCCCTACTTCTACTCCTCCTTCTCTTTCCCCTCCTCATCCTTCCCCACTCCTCCACCTGCTCTCCCTACCCCTACTCCTCCCCACCCCTTTTTTTTCATATTTTTCATAGGTTTTTTATCTGTGTTTTCAATTATGCATTGCATTTTGTGTTTTAGGGTTACAGGAAATGTTCATAAACTTAATGTCAGTTCTGTTTTTTCTGCATATTTTTTTTCTTTACAGTGTACTGATCAACAATTATAGGTACAAGCCAATAACAAGGTGTATCATAAATTAACAATTATTATTAAACAGTTGCAACCAGCAACTTACAGTATTTCACAATTGCTAAAACACTAAACCCCATTCTCTGAACCCAATGCTCAGTGGCCTAAACCCATTTGTCGAATCAGTCACTTTGTAGGCAAAACCTTAAACAAGTTCAGGTAGTTAAGACACTGTTTGCAAATCTCATCCACTCTTTTTGCAAAACTCTAAACACATTCTTACTCACTAAAACACATTTTGCAAAATGGTAAATACATGTGGCAAAAGTTAAACACAACTACAACACAGTTGTCATCCTTTAAACACAACGACTCAAAATTGTTCACACTTATTTCTAATGATGTGATCAAATCAACTGTATAAAATATAGGTCAGTTCAGAGTGCACAGGTGACACAGGTGCTGAATGATGATACCAACAATAGATGGAAACAATCTGAAAAGTAGAGGAGGAAGAGTATGTGTAAGAGGATGATGAGGAGAAAGAGCAAGGGGTGTGGAGACAAGGCTGTCAAGGCTGGATCCGGCACAGGATTTTCCCTTTGCCTGGCAAGAGACGACATTGCCTGTGATGTGGAAAATGTCCTCAACAATATTCAATAATATTCAACAATATTATTGATCTGACAGTACTGACATTATAGGATGAGAACTGAACTAAGCTAGCCTAGATGATGACATCACTGTTTTCTGCAGAACTGCTTTATAGAGGAAAATAATTACAGTAATTTACATAATAATTGATGGTCTTTACAATGTAAGTGAAACAACACTGAACTGACTTCAGCTGAACAATGACACTATTTTCTTTTAGAGCTGTACAGCCAAAATGAACCCTCTTTGCATTACTGATCATCATGTACCTGTTATCACTGTAAAGCTGCTTTGACTATACTATACTATACTATACTATACTATACTAGACTAGACTAGTATCTGTGTAGTATAAATTGCAATTGAAATAAAGGTGACTTGACTTGATTTAGGCCGGACCCAACATGAAGACGTGATGCTGAAGCAGAATGAATCTCTCACTGACTCTGAACTTTGTTTGTGTGTGTGTGTGTGTGTGTGTACTGTATCATGCTTTTCATTTAGAGTTTTCTTTGACCTTTTAGTCATTTGCATTTAGACTGCTGTATGTTTGCAGACATTCAATACTATATAATATTGAATATAATACTCTACTTGCAGTACATACAGTATACTTTAAATTCACATTACTTGTGATTTCTATACATTTTATGTAATGGCAAAATGTGTTTACTGTGTTACAATATACTTTTTTTCTGTAACCTCATGTTCTGGATGTTGTGTTTTCCATTTTTTAATGTAGTGTCTAATGAATGATCTGTATGTGTTTATATTTTGCTTAATGTGTGTATGATCTGAAAGCTTTGTTTGATTTTGCCATAAGAGTCAGAAGTTTTGTGAAATTAGTTTGAAGATTGGATTTGTATTTGTTTTGAGAAAATGAGTGATGGTTTCAAGAAATGTGTTTTAGCAATTGTGAAATACTGTAATAGTCATGTGATGTGTCTGTACTGCTAGACACCTCTTTCCAACTCTGCTGCCTGGCTTTTCAGTGGTTTCTTCTTTTTGTGCAATTTAGATGGAAAATGCGTGCCTTTTTATAGTCACTTCTCAAGTTGCCAAATAAATTTTAAAATTGTGAATTATGTGTAAATTCATAACTGAGTGAACTACAGTAAAGGTCATTTATATATTACATATTTAAATATGAAACTCTTAAAAAGGAAAGTTACTGTTAAATAAAATGCTCATTAAAATCTGTTTCATTAATTACAAAAATGAAACAAAATATAAATATTAGAAATGTATGAAAATGTTAAAATATAATGTTAAAAATAAATAAATGCTAAAAAATAAGACTAAAAAATAAAAGATTAAAATAAAAATCCATCTAACAGTTTTAATGTTTTTAGTTTCACCAAACTCCGCACATGTAAGAGCTCATTCTGTGGTCGTGTGAAAAAAGCAGCAGCGTCTGGCCACTTGGTGGTGCTATAACAGGGAGAAAAAAAAAAAAAAACATGAAAAGGGCTATAACTACCTCACCGTTAGTCCGATTGGCATGATGTGTCTTTGTCCAAGGTGCCATGATTGTCTGAGGCAGGGCCGTAACCACCATAGACATTGAGGGGGACAAGTGCCCCCAATAATTAGAAATGGCTAAGGTTAACAGAGGCCGATCAGAATGAAACTCGCTGGGCCTCGGAGAAATTCAAAAGAAATTGGTCACTGGGGAGTGCCTTCGCGTTTTTTCATGTGCGTAAAGGATTGTGTATCATGCGATTTTTTGCACACGGCCTCGACATTCATACCACATGGTAGAACTCCTCATTCTGAGCAACTTTACCTCTAGGACCGCCGCTGTCCATCAAATCATTCGTTAAATATTGGAGATTTCAAAAAACAACTTTGGCGAACTAGTCCTAGGCTTTTGGCTCAACTTCAATAGCTAAAACAGGAATTTAGAAAAGGGGCGTGGCCAAGTGCTCACAAAAGCCTATAACTCCTAAACAAAACAAAAAAAACTTAAATAAAAAAAATAGATGAGCACATGCGAGACATGAGCCTAAACAAACATGCAAACTCTAATGGAGATTGGACTATCGGTGTTACTATAACTGTTAAAAAGCTTTAAAAACCGCATATTCCCAATGGTAAATTGCCTGTATTTGCTGTAAACGGTCTTTTCCTTCTATGATTTAAGTGGTTACATGCTTGCTAAATAAAACAATACTTTTTTTACACATGTGCTTAAAGAGTTTGAAACCTGATAATTGCAGCTCACAGCTATATTTTGTTATGGTAAAAACAGTCTTTCAGAATCGTAAGGAACCACAAAAACAACAATATTTAAACGTTTTAATATTAAAATAGTATAAATGGCTGATTAAAACATTTACAAAGCTTTTCTAAAAAGTCAACTATACATTTTCAGTGAAAAGAAAAAAAAAAAAAAGGATTGCACATCAACATGACAAAGCATAATCATCACACCAGTGGAAAGCAAATTGTGAGTCACAGCCTGATGCTTTGGGAAACATCTACACGTCACCTCGTCGTTAGTCTGCGTGAAATGGTGGAAAACTACAAAAGCATCAAATGTCAACACAAAACTCAGTACATAATTCAACTGTTTGTATTCCAAAAGTAACAGTTTCAAAACTGTACATGAAATGTGGAAAAGACAAACAATTTAAAAGGAGAAAAAAGGTCCTGAAGAGTTTTCCTTGATAAATCTTTAAAGGATAAAAAGAATTAAAGTGTAAGTGACCAAATACACTCTGGTATTGAAATGTAGTGTAAAAAAAAAAAAAAAAAAAAAAAAAAACATTGTATAAAGACAAACTGCCAGTTTTACAAAAAGTTTCAAATATGCATTTACATGTTTATTTAAAAGCATAAAACAAATGCAAGACATTAAATTTAAAGGTGCTTAAGGGGGTATGGCGTTAGAAGTTCATTTGGTGACCTGTTACTCCAGAGTAGCCTGTGCTCCTTTTTCAGTCATTCGCAGTAAAAGCATCTCGGAGTATTTCTCCAGGAGGGCCACGGTCCTGTCGTCCCGGAGCTGACGGCCGGGAGAGTCTTCTGGTATGGGACGGGCGCTCTGGGCCGAGGGGCGCGTCTCCTGTGGGCACAGGGAGTGTAGCTCACTCTGTACACCCACAAACACCTCCTGCAAAATACCCTTCATCTGTTCCTGCTGCTCCGACAACTCGGGGATGGAGCACAACTACAGAGAGAGGGAACAGAAATATTTTTACCATTAGAGGGATTTTTCACTTTGAAGAATGCTATAGAACCGGGGTCTGAAAAGGACAGTGGGTCTCATTCACTAATGATTGCGTGGATTATTTCGTATTTTCATAAATGTGTGGTTTCAGTTGTTCCTACACTTTTTCATGAATTTAGAATAAACTTTAGCACGAAAGTTTTTGGTGGATCATGTCCTGGCCAAAAATTATGTCACAATTTGGCATGTTTCAAAGCATTATCACAAATAAAGCGATTGACTCCAAACAAAACTACGCAACAACAATTACAAAATCTTGAACAAAATTAATAATATTTCAATAAAGGGTGTCAATGATCCTAGATCAGACATCACTTTTGGCCACTACTGTATATTATACACACACAATTATGATGCTTAAATTCATAACTGAGTAAACATCAGTATTTTCCAGAACCAAAAGGTCACTTACAAATTTCATATTTCAATTTTAAACTCTTAAATGGAAAATTATTAACTAAAATGTGTATTAATCTTTTTCATTAATTAAAAAAAAAAAAAAAAAATTCAATATTTTATTTTATTTATGCCTTGACAACTAACTGAAAACATTTAATTTGAAGTACTGAAATTACCAAAACTGAAAAAAAAAAAAAAAGCAGCAAAATAGCACTGAAGGAAGGAATTAAAGAGGAATTAAATCGGAAGACTTGTTATTCCTGACGGAGACAAATCACCTTGCTATAAAAGCCAGTTGCTTTATGGATGGTGTGCCAGAGTTCATTCACCATCTCCTTACACATCTGGACACTGAACGACCCTGCAGAAAGACCTGAGGACAAAAACATACATTACCATCAGTAACTGTGCTTACATGCGCAAAAAAATTAATAAAAATTCAGTCATACTCCTATAAGCATATTATGTAAAGAGATTTACCTAATGGCAAAAACCTGATTAGGGTTAGTTCACCCAAAAATTAAATTTCTGTCATTACTCACCCTCATGTCATTCCACACCTGAAAGACCTTCGTTCATCTTCAGAACTCAAACGAAGATATTTTTGATGAAATCCGATGGCTCAGAATCAGTGGTTCGGAGCGTGTATCAAACTGCCAAAGTAATGTAATGAAGCCTCGTTTACGGAAGTCATGTGACTTTGGCAGTTTGATACACACTGATTCGAAACAAAAGATTCGTAAAGATTCGAAGCTTCATGAAGCAGTGTTTTGAAATCGCCCGTCACTAGATATTGTTGAATAAAGTCGTTATTTTGTTTTTTTTGGCACACAAAAGTATTCTTGTCGCTTTATAGCATTAAGGCTGAACCACTGTAGTCACATGAACTGTTTTAAATATGTTTTTAGTAGCTTTATGGGCAATGAAAGTCTTAATTATCTTGCTGTCAATGCAGGCCTCACTGAGCCATCGGATTTCATCAAAAATATCTTAATTTGTGTTCTGAAGATGAACGAAGGTGTAGAACGACATGAGGGTGAGTAATGACAGAAATTTCATTTTTGGGTGAACTAACCCTTTAAGCCAATATTCTGGTTAGTAGAAATGTGAATCAGACAGCAGCCATATTAATCTGAATTTTGAGCAATGTAAACAATTTTGGATCTGTGCACATCTATATGGAAATATTTATTTCTATGTATTAAGGAACAGTTCAGCATCTATGGAGCACCTCTTTCAGAATAAAGACTTTAGCAGAATATTGACTCAATATTGAAACAACTTGCTCAATATGGTCAATACCTTCCTTAGTATTTAAAATGCATTCTAGTATGTAGCAGGACTGCACAATTTGGAGGGAGAAATATTGAATTAAGATTGAATTAAGACCCTTTATACAGCAAATTAATGCAATTAGCCTGGCAATTCCAGGTTTGCTCTGCTTGTTTGTATGGTTTAGGGCTGGGTATCGATAAGATCTCAATTCAATTTTAATTGAATAAATGAATAAAAGAGTTATTGTTTTTGTGCCATGTATCCTTGTATTGTAATAAATAAGGTTATGACACCAAAATTTTACATATCAGGTGACATTTAACAATTCTCAATTCCAATTTTGATACCACAGCTAAAACTACAAGCAATAAGCAAATAAATACAACAGAACAAAGTTTTGCTTTTCAGGTAAATCTAACATCAGTTTTCAGGAACAGAAGTTGAATAAAGTAATCAAATGTAAAACACTGAATATAATCTTCACTGTACAAATTAAATAAAAGGTTAATCCTCAATGTTACAAAAAAGTTATTCAGTGAAGAACAGGGAGTGATTTTCTATTTGTTTTTTGCATTTTGATCAGCATTAAAAACGCAGACAGCAGCAGGAATATTAGGCTGCTGTCACTTTAAGACTAATGCACGGATACAATATAATGATACACATGCGCCGTCTTTCACTTAAGCAATAACCGACTGTGTTTACTAGAATTTTATTTTTAATTTTGAGATAAATCTGTCCATTCAAACCCAAGGAAATGGGGGGGGGGACATTATTATTTGCGCTCTGTTTGAGACATGCAGCTTTCTGTTTGCGACCACATTTTTAAAAACAATTAATAGTACATTTTTTTTCTCCCCGGCCCTTGTTCAGTTGCTAACTTTGGACAAAATTTGTGTCAGATGTTACGCTCCCAAATGCGCATTATAAGCAACCCAACTCAGAGACGGAGTTACAAATTACCTGTGTCCTCTTCAAGGCAGTGGTTTTCTGTAGAATCCTCTCTGTCTAGAGTTACTGAAATCTGACCCGGGGTTTGTGTATTCTCACATGACCCCGTAAACTGCAGGTCTTCAACCACCGTATGACTGGTTTCTGACACTGTGGGCTTCCTGGCAAACATTTCAGAGCCTGTTGAGAACCTGCTTGAAGTCTTAGGAGCCAAACTCTGCTCAATATTAATGATCTGCTTCCGACACTCTATCCCCAGTGAACGCATCTCTGTGGGCGTCACCAAAGCCTGTCGACGTGGAGACTCGGGACGTTCAACTTTCCCTAGACGGCTCTTGAGCGAAACCGGTGACAGACTGGCACGACCGGGGCCAACAAGGTCTAATCGAAGCGCTGCCCGGGCACTGTGGTTTCCCAAGGCAGGTGTCGGATGAGCCTGTCCCGAGGAAAGAACCGAAGAGGAAGGTGGAATAATGTTCTCTTTGCTTTGCTCTACAGTTGGGTCCAGCGACGAGGATGGGGCGTTTAGCTGCGTTTCCTCTGACGCACACACGTTCAGACTCTCCACAGAGTTGCTCTGCGCTATCTTAGCGCGGGAGCTTGCAGTGGGACCCATGTAGCTTTGGCGGGAACGTGTAACGGATGAATCAGTTGTGTTGCTGGCAGATTTGGTGGCAAGAATTGCTGCAGTGTTGACAATATTATGAACTTTGGAATGAATGGTCTTGTTTGAGATTTCTGAAAAGAACAAAAGACATTTAAATTTGTTTTCATTTAAAGGGATTGGTCACCCAAAAACGAAAATTATCACATGATTTACTCACCCTCTCAAGTGTATATGATTTTCTACTCTCAAATGAACACAGTCGGAGTTACATAAAAATTTCCTGACTCTTCCAAGATTTATAATGGTAGTGAGTGGCACTCCTAATTTTGAAGCCCCCCCAAAAAAGTGCATCCATCCATCATAAAAGATATCCACACAACTCCAAGGGGTTAATAAAGGGCTTCTGAAGTGAAGCGATGCGTTTTTACAAAACAAATATCCATATTTAAATCTTTATAAACTAAAATAACTAGCTTTCAGCAGACGACCGTACGCATATTGCGCAAATCGACTTGCACCAAATGAGTAACCCCTGACGCCATGTATGATGTAGGATATAGGGAGTAGCGTAAGCTGAGACGTCTCTCGCGTCCAAACAAATAGGGCTGGGCTCTTATCGAAATCCTACGGCATTTCTCTTTAAAAATTCTCATTTTCTCATTTTAAAAATTCTCACTTCTAACATTAATTTGTGACCGGTGTTTGGTTTCGCTCATAGACTGTAAAAAAAGATGGACGCCGCTTCCTTCCATTCTATTGAACTGAAGCCAAAACGGACGCCGATGGGCGCGAAAAAAAAAAAAAAAGTTTGGAGCCTGAGCATGTGCAGAAGGACTCGTCAGTGGAGCCCGGAGGCGGAGTCGCGGTATCAAACTTCCGCCCAGACGACTGCGTCGTCATTGATGTATTTTAAATAGGCTATATAAATTATACACAATTTAAAATTCTACCTATAAAATAATAGGCTATTCTGTTTCTAGAGCAATAATATTTTTGAAACAGCAAATTCAGTAGATAAACTCTATATAATATGCCTCTAGAAACTCTAAAATGTCAGAAACGGTCCTGCCATTTTAAATAAAATGTTTAAACTAACGTTACAGGAGATTGATTGCTGTAGACAGTGCTCTATAATTAATTATAGTAGGCTATCATTAGTTTTATCCTGCTAATTATTATTTTATACTCATAAAAATAATTATAACTGCCAGATAACGATCACCTGCTTTTTTTCCCATCATGGCTAACGTTAGGCGTGTTATCTTAACTAATAACGTTTATTAACCCTCAGGGGTCTGAGGATTTTTGGGGCCTGGAGAAGTTTTGACATGCCCTGACATTTGTGCTTTTTTCAGTTGTTCATAAACATATAAATGACAAAAGTGTCATTACACTATATTCAGCACAAACTAGGCTATAATAATATTTGAGGAACATGTATGTACATGTTTGTGTTTTTGAAGGAATAATGTTTATGCGTGGTTATTGAAAAAACAAAAAACTTAAGTCACTGAAATAAAGCCAAAAAATATATATTAAATCTGTGTTCACAAGACTTCTGGGTATTGGAGATTGTAGACTAGAGTTTTTGCTTCAAAATGAGGTAAAAATGATGCTGCCTGTTTGTTCATATAAAACAATAGAGAGATTTAAATTTTCTAAATCATCTTTGGTCAAGAAACACCGTATGCGTGGAGGAGTGAATCATCATGAATAATGGGTGATTCTCACCTGAGAAGACAAAAGAATCGCATAAAGAGCTCTAATGACCTGCATAAATAATGAGGCCTTTCAGTCAGGTAGGCTGTGAAAAAACCCTCTGTTGATCATGTCTCAAATCTCATCATG
Source organism: Megalobrama amblycephala (assembly GCF_018812025.1). NCBI lineage: Eukaryota > Metazoa > Chordata > Actinopteri > Cypriniformes > Xenocyprididae > Megalobrama > Megalobrama amblycephala. The sequence continues at coordinate 4,054,482 of NC_063059.1, read as the reverse complement.
GTGTAAATCAAACATACAGAAAAAACAGCAATACTGTGAAATATTATTACAATTTAAAATAATGGTATTCTATTATATTCTTTAAAATATAACGTATTTCTGTGATGCAAAGTGTCTGAACAATTATGTTACCTCTATGGCATTTCATATAGGCTTTTAGCTTAAAAGCATGCACATTTGGAGAAATATTGATGGATTCTCATGTTTGTTCTCATACCGAGAAAAGCTCAGATATCCGTCAGCTCCTGTAGGTCAGTTAGTACAGTTTACTGCTGAACAGCTCATTTTGTCATTGTGAAATAACACAGGAATTGAAAATTAATAGTTATTTATTTATCTTCAAATCTCCCCTCGAAGCTCCGACAGTCCTCAGACAAGCTGTCAATCAACTGTGAATCACGACGACACGCCCTGTTTCTATAGCACCAAATTGCTAGCTAAAATCAAACTTATCACAAAAACGAACAATTGAATATAAATCAGCGTGATAACAACTACCTTAAATGACCAAAACCATCTTTCGGAAAATTTTATTTGAAGCATAATTTATTTTTATGTTTTAACTTAAGTCTCATTCGACTGCATTGAGCGGGCGGGGTTTATGACCTGTACTGCATCCGGCCTCCAGGGGGCGATCAAAGAGCCCGCAGCTTCACTTTTCAGGACGTATGAGGCACACCCGGTTTCGCTCTATCCTTTGCACTTCCACGTTCATCAATGCGTCAGGTCAGGGGTTACTCTTCCACCGTGACTCGATTTGTGTAGGCCGTCTGCCGAAAACTGTTATTTTAGGTTATAAAGATTTAAATATGGATATTTTTCTTACAAAAACCCACTGCTTTGCTTCAGAAGGCCTTTATTATCACCCTGGTTCCATGTGGATTACTTTTATGATGGATGGATGGATGCGCTTTTTTGGGCTTTAAAATAAGGAGCGCCATTCACTCCCATTATAAAGCTTGGAAAAGCGAGGATATGTTTTAATGTAACTCTGATTGTGTTTGTCTGAAAGAAGATAGTCATATACATCTAGGATGGCTTGAGGGTGAGTAAAGCTTGGGAAAATTCATTTTTGGGTGAACTAACACTTTAATAAACTTCTACAGTAACTTTTAAAGCTGGTAGTTCAAACCCCAGTTACATAAGGAAAACCAAGAAACAAGAACCAAGAGGTGTACAAACTAAAAGAGATAAACTGAGCATGAAAACACCAAGGCTGCGTCCGAAATCACACTCTCTGAGTAGGTACTTCTTTTAAATAAGTCATTTGTGTCCGTTAAGAAAAGTATGTTCTACTGTAGAGTATGAATGTGAGTAGTATGAATTTAATCCTGGCATACTACTTTTGCCATGTCCTTGTCATGTGACCTACTAGTGTCAATTGCACGGTTTTATTGCCATACATAAATCCTCTCCCGTGGCCTCATGGGATAGTTAAGTGTCCATTGGATGCACACTTCAGATTTTCGCTGGAAGTAGCAGGATTTTTGGGACCTTTTCACCTACTGTTTAATAAATACTGTGAATTTGTACCATTTTCTCCTACTAGATAGTAGGCAAGTATGTAATTTGGGATGCAGCCAAAGACACCCATGTGAAACGATTCCGATTTGGTGACTTTAGAACCCCAGACATTAAAAACCACCCAACACACTCTCACAGACCTCCCAGAGCATTTTTCCAGCGTAACAAAGATAAGTTTTGGCAAGATTTCCGAGCAGCCATCGAGGAACGTTTCTTGGCAACTGGAGGACAAGATTTTAAACATTTAAAATGACTAAAACAGTGCCAGAACATCTGATCTCTTCTAATTAAATAGCATTTCTGAGAGGTAAATTTAATTTGTGCTGTTGTTAAAGGTGCACTCTAATATTTTCCCACTCACTAGAAGAGCTCAATAAAAGTACTCTGTAAAATTAATAAGCATAAAATCCATGTACTCTTACTGAGCTGAAGACTTCAGTCTTATCAGAAGCAGTTACTATACATGGTGCAAATTGCCTAATGGGAGCAAACATGTTGAGATTACACGACCAGTCAAATACTAGTCTTAAGGCCCCAATATACTTCAAGTGAAATTGAAGAATGAACTGGTGTGATGGCATTTCAAACTATATCATGCCAAAACAAAGTTTGTTTGGAGTTTTAGGGAGTTCGAAACAGCTCGCCAAAGTGAATTTTCTGGAAAGTTCGCTCTAGCTGGAGCTACCATTGGTACGTAGAGATTACGTAATAGGCTCTGATGCTCCACTTTTTCCTGATAAAGTCTTCTCCAGTTCATTTCTTCTGTTCAGTCCGTTGAGGTCGGACGTCCATGAGTAAAAACATGAACAGACATAAGAGCTGCTTTATATTAGAAATTGAAATTCTAACAGAGACACGGACAGTATTTTCATGTTTAATGCTGCTTGCTTTTAAGCAATCTACTGCATAAAGTGCTTTCTTAACTGCTGTTTTCTCACTGCTGTCATTTTTGTTGCATGTTTACAATATTATAAAGAGGAAAGTGCACAGAACATTTACATTTGCATCTGAACACCACTCTCAGCAGCTTGAGCGGCACTGAGATGTTCGCTAACAGTTTACCGCTGCTCTATTTTTTTGCCTCGAGTATATCAGGGCCTTTAACCTCCCTGTTATTGGACACTTTCACTCACAGTCAGAAGTAAAATGCACTATTAACAGGTAACTGGACATACCACTCTTCTCGTTCTCCTCAATGGTTCCACTGTTGTTTGAAAGAACCTTTGACTTGTCCTTAGAAGCAGGAGAAAAAGAAAATATTAACAAAAAGTCCAAAAGACAAAAGAAAATAATTCAAAATATTAAGCTCAATTTACAAGTACATGACCACAAAACCAGTCGTAAGTCACACGGGTATATTTGTAGCAATAGACAATAATATACATTGTATGGGTCAAAATTATCGATTTTTCTTTTATGCCAAAAATCATTAGGATATTAAGATCATGTTCCATGAAGATATTTTGTAAATTTCCTACTGTAAATATACCAAAACATTTATTTTTGTAAGTAATGTTTTGCTAAGGACTTAAAGGGTTAGTTCACCCAAAAATGAAAATAATGTCATTAATTACTCACCCTCATGTCGTTCCACACCCGTAAGACCTTTGTTAATCTTCAGAGCACAAATTAAGATATTTTAGTTGAAATCCGATGGCTCCGTGAGGCCTCCATAGGGAGCAATGACATTTCCTCTCTCAAGATCCATTAATGTACTAAAAACATATTTAAATCAGCTCATGTGGGTACAGTGGTTCAATGTTAATATTATAAAGCCACGAGAATATTTTTGGAGCGCCAAAAAAAACAAAATAACTTATTTAGTGATGGCTGATTTCAAAACACTGCTTCATGAAGCTTCGGAGCATGAATCAGTGTGTCGAATCATGATTCAGATCGCGCGTCAAACTGCCAACGGCTGAAATCACGTGACTTTGGTGCTCCAAACAGCTGATTTGACACACTGATTCATTTATGCTCCGAAGCTTCATGAAGCAGTGTTTTGAAATCGGCCATCACTAAATAAGTCGTTATTTTGTTATTTTTGGCACTCCAAAAATATTCTTGTCACTTTATAATATTAATATTGAACCACTATACTCACATGAACTGATTTAAATATGTTTTTAGTACATTTATGGATCTTGAGAGAGGAAATGTCATTGCTGGCTATGAAGGCCTCACGGAGCTATCGGATTTCATCAAAAATATCTTAATTTGTGTTCTGAAGATTAATGAAGGTGTGTAACGGCATGAGGGCGAGTAATAAAATGACAGAATTTTCATTTTTGGGTGAACTAACCCTTTAATATGGACAATTTTAAAAGGTGATTTTCCTCAATATTTTAATTTTTTTGCACCCTCAGATTCCAGATTTTCAAATAGTTGCATGTCGGCCAAATATTGTCCTATTCTAACAAACCATACATCATCTGAGAGCTGAATACATAAGATTTCTGTTTATGTATAAACCTCAATTTCAAAAAAAATTACACTTATGACTGGTTTTGTGGTCCAGGGTCACAGTTTTACTTAGAAGAGCGTAAGAAATAGTTTTGTGGCGTTTAGTCCACATCTATCAGCTTTGAGGTCATCTTTACTATCAGTGTAATTCTAAACATTGACACAATTAGCAGATATACACTTAAGACTTAAAGGAATAGCTCACGCAAAAATGAAAATTGTAAATAACTTGCCTTATAAGATGGACAGATTTAATTGAACATTTCTAGGCTGATTTCTAATCAAATATGGTAAGCGGAAGCTCAAATGTGTTCTATGTACAGTTTGTGTATAAATGACATTTTATGATGTAGTGTCACAGTCTCGGTGGAATGGCTGTTCAATGGAGGCACCAAAATCATTCAGGTTTCATTAAAAACATCTTTGGGTTCCAAAGATGAACCCAAGTCTTATGGGTTTGAGTAAATGATGACAGAATTTTCATTTTTGGGTGAACTATCCCTTTAAAGAGTGATAAAAACCTAAAATCACATATTGAGATGTGTAGATTTTACACATTATGGGAAAAAAATGGCATCAGACTATTTTAGGATTGTCTGCGCCATATTCTGGAATTAAAAACAAAAGCTGAAGAAATGACACAGAATGACCCGTCATATTAGCGTTCAGTTATTGTGACTGTGACTGGTACGATGTACTCTGAATGGCAACACACCATTCAGAGTACATAACATTATTCATAAGAGTAAGCATCATACCATTGTTAGATCGAGAGTTTGGCAGCCATCACTGGACTCATCAGGTATACTGGGCAGGCAGGCTGCAGGCCGGCAAACCGCACTGCTACTAGTCCCTATAGTGCTGAAACAGCCGACAGAAATGAAATTTATAATGTCATCTAAACTATGACCAATACATAATTTCACATCTACTTCCCCCATTTCATTTAGATCTCAAAAGGGAAAGGAGAACTAGAAGTGTAAACTCATGTTTCTCCATTACATAGCTTGATAGCAAGATGTGTGACAGAAGCTGATGTTGACTCACCGGAAGCGGCTCTGAAAGCGGGAGAGGAAGCGTGTGGAGATACTGAGGCGAGGATTGAGGAAGTTACTCTCTGAGCTGGGCTGCAGACTGCTCAAGTCCGTGTTGAACTTTTCTACGAGAGAGTTTCCACAGCAAATTAGATCAGCAATAATGATTTCACCATCATCTTAAGACTTGAATACACTACACATCATGCGTTTGATGACTTTGTAAAGGGTAACAGAGAAAAACTGGGCATCATACAATTCAAACTGCACCAACAGACACCAACCAACACTGACAACCACCAGATTATAGTAGGGGTTGCACCAAATAATCGACTTTAATGCTCTGCCATGGCGCTTTAAGCTTGATGTCGACTAGTTGCTGATCATGGCCTATAGAGGGCACAGCAGGACAAGAAATCTTTGAAGTTCACATTCACGCTCCATATCAAACTGTAAGTGACAAATAAATGCATACTCTGAGAGCTCCACAAGATATGTTTGATTATACCATCTGGATGCTCAATCTTGATCGGGTGAATGCATGTTTTAAAGAGCTTATTGTACATGTAAGTTAATTGCCTTTCAAAAATAATGCACTGGCTGTAGTGAAACGCGCACACACAGACAGTAGCGCGTGCATCACATACAGATCGTGCACACAGAAACCTTCAGGAGTGCAGAAATGTACCGTCAACACCGTTTCTGTAATTTATTAATAAAATAGCTAAGAAACTGAAAAGTTCTAGTATATATTTCTTAACGAAAACACAGCTTCACTATCAGTAGAGAGAAGCTGCCAGGTACAATTAAATCACACGCAATCACTCTCTCACTAATGCATTCATATAAATGTAATCTTTACTGTGCTACTTTATCTGTGTCTTTAGAACGAGCAGAAATCTGAGAGAAATATAACGACACAAAGACAAAAGAACTGATAAAAATAAGCCGTTATGTAGGAGCAATAGCCTAGTGGGCAGCACAGTGGGCTGTGCACAAGGGTCGCGTTCGGGTCTCAGCTCGAAGTTCAGGCTTATTTGTTCATTAATGATATCATCAGCGAGTAGGTGACATTGACTCAACTTTAAATCACATAAATGTAGACACTAAAAAAAAAAAAAAAAAAAAATTATCTGAAGTCGTTCAACTCAGATTATAGCGCGTCACTTCTCAGACATTACGCGACCTGACAAACACAGATTCAACATGTTAAAGGTGCTAAAGAGGATGTTTTGTTTTATACATTTTTGCAATATTACTTGAAACTGTCTTTACTAACTGATAAAAGACTATTTATTAGGTGCACTGAAAGGAATAATATTAATATACATCATCTGTGCACGAGGTAGGGCCTTAAAAACATCAGATGATCGCGTAAACGATTGGCTCTCTGGCTTGTCAATCACTGCCATGACGTTCCTTTCCACACTCCACAGGCGCTGCATGCAGTGTTTTTGTCAGGAGTAACAACTACAGATTATGAGTTAACACTAACACGACACAGCGAATGCCGCTGGTAAACACTCGTGTTCCAATACTCGTGCACGAGTTTTGGGAGGCGTTCCCTTCTTAAGCTCATGTCAAAAACTCAGTAACAGTCTTTGGTTTCTCAGTCATCGAAAACATCCTCTATAGCACCTTTAAATCGGTGAAAATGAGAGACAACCAATGGTAGCAAAACCCAACGGTCTGTTGCCATCTGTCAATGCAGTGTGAATTGTCCCACACACTAAACAACTGAGAATCACACAGGCTTTTAAAAAGTTGTTCTGAATGTTAAATTCCCACAGAAACAAATATTTTGTTGCTAGGGGACACAAGGCAAATGAAAGCGCATTTTAAAATTCAGCTGAAAATATCAAACAGGTTTGACATTCTCCAACTGAATGGATCACTTGCTGTGTCCCAATAGGTTGTCTGCACATGACGTCGTTGCTGCACATGAAATGCGTCTGGAGGGCAAGCATTGATTTTTCTATATAGGAATCCTATCATAAACTCAAAATTCCTATGTTTTGCATCGTTTATGGTTGTTTATGATCTCTCAAACCGAGAAACCACAAGGAGCTTTTATAATTTACGCAACTTATATTGTTTTTTTGACTTTAAAAGTTGTCACCTTTTATTGAGTTTTGTGTCTGCTGATAGTGAAAGACAAACGGTTTGATAGAAAAGATTGGATAAAGAGGCTTGAGTGATTAATAATCAAAACCTAACCTGATGAAGAAATATTTATTCAATGGTACCCACATTATATTTCATCTGCAACAACACTGAACTTTTATAAAGATACGTTTGGTCATTAACTTTTACAGATTTCCCTGCATGAAAGACCCATGACTGGCGGATCCCATTTCATTTCTCTAAAACAGTAAGAAATTAAATTAAATTAAATTAAATGTGGAGGATGTTAAACCGTTTATCAACCCTCTGGAGCTGTATGGATTACGTTTATGATGGATGTGCTTCAAAAATCACAGTAAATATTCACTCCCATTATAAAGCTTGGAAGAGCTTGGAATATTTTTTTAAATATAATTCTGATTGTGTTTGACTGAAAGAATAAAGTCATATACACTTAGGATGGCTTGAGGGTGAGGAAATTATGGGGTAATTTAAATTTTTGGGTAAGTAACGCTTTAAAAGTCATGTAGTGTATTCCAGCCTTTAGTGGAAAACTAATGAATCCCTTTGATATGCTTAATATGTGAAAAGATAAGAATTATGCCTAGAAAACATTACAGTTTTGAAGCCAATAGAATTTTATTTTTCATTTTAGCAAAGTAGGGCATGTCAGAGCAGTACAAGAAATGAAGTCATACCATTACCAGCCACACCCAGTGTGTCGAAATGTTGGCGAAGCAGAGTTCCAGATTCTTCTTCATCCTCTTCCTCTTCAACTCCTGAGCTTCCTGTGGAGCTCACCTGACTGAGAGAGTCTGTGTCCTCTATAAAAAAAAAAATAAAAAAAGCAACAAAACCGATAAAGTCACATCAAAAGATAGACTTTAAACTCTTCAAGGCCACCAATAGTGTGTAAGGTCGCTTCATACTCTACATGCTGTGTTTGGAGAGCTGTAATGTAACTTACGGTCATGAGGCTGGTCGCTATGGGAGGCTGGGCTCTCAGCCGAGCAAGCACTATCTGGGCTTAGCTCCTCTTCCTCAGGGTCACCACCTGCCCCCTCACACAGAGCTTTAACATCAAACTCTCTGCAGGGGAAAAAAGGGCAACAAAAGATTATTCAATGAATGAAAAATACTGACTACCAGGAACTTTTATAGCAATGTCTAGTTTACTCTGGGTACAAAGTCCAGTTTCACAGTATGTAAATGGAAGAAACAGGGTTGTAAGAAACTGTCACACTTTGTTCGGTGTCACTTTGATTAGATCCAGAGCTTGAATCCAGCTCACCCACACACACACAGAGCACAATCTCTTTCACTTATTGTGCGCTTGAAAGGACAAATACAAACAAAATTGTGTCAAAATGACCGTCTTGGCAAACATCCTAGTAAACACAGTTGGTTATGTCTTAAGTGACCATAAACAGGTGATAAAAAATGTGCATGTATATCAATATGGATCAGTGCATTCCAGAGATGGGCACTCGAGTAAGAGACTCGGACTCGAGTCGCATTTTAACAGACATCAGACTCGGACTCGACTTGAAATGACTCCAGACTTGACTCGGCACAAAAGACTCGGAATATTTTAAAGACAACTCAAGTCTTTTACCCTTAACTACTGATATAATAAATAAAGAATTTGTGTTGTGTTTAAATGGTTTTATAATATCTGCGTCACATATATTTCCTTGCGTGTCGTGGTAGATCAGATTTTTGCCATAGAATTTGATTACGTATGTCCGTGCGCGTAAACTCCGAAATGTCATAATAAGAGTCCCATGCAACATGACGGGAGCCACCATGCCATATGTTCTTTCGTTTGGGTTTATCATCACGTCACATATGATCAGCTAGACGCACAGAACGTGGGAAAACAATTAAAGATACCGGAACAACATCATCAAATTTGATAAGACATCGCATCCACAAAGGTTAGTCACATTAACTCACACAACTAGCTATTATACAGTGTGTAGCTGCATGGCTCATTTGAATTGCAGCCTGTTAAAATACAAGCAAAAAAAATCTAGACTTTAGCACTACATTTTATCAATCTTTTCGTATTATTTGCAGCTTTTCTATTTTTTAATGTGTGTCCATAAGAGAGAGAGATAGAAAGATGTTAATTAATTTATTACTTAAAGCTCATATTTTAACGTATCAGCATGTGTAGAGTTTTCAATTGACATTCTTAAACATTCCGAGGTTTGATATTTTCTGATAATGAATGTCGTCACTAACAACGAAGCTGTATAACAAACCGTGACTCACTGGCGCCATCTTGTGTCCGTTTAGCGACACATTGAAAATGACTACTCGTGTTGCCAGGACGACTGTTTTGTACATTGTAATGGATTATAAAGTAACAAACTGGATGTACATTATCCCTTACATCATAGGACCTTAATTTCAAATAAAACAGATTACAGAAAGATCATATAATTTTGTCTATATAATACAGCTATGATAAAATAGAGGATTTGATTAAGAATTTTTTTTAATGACTCGAGACTCGACTCAGACTCGTGACAAAAGACTCCAGACTTGACTCAGACTCCAGATAAAAGACTCGTGAACATCTCTGGTGCATTCGCTCTTAAAGTGACAGCAGCCTAATATTCCTGCTGCTGTCTGTGTCATTAATCAAACAACAAGATGAAGAGAAAACCTCTCACTGCTCTTGACTAAACTTTTATAAATCTACATTTAGTGTTATTATACATTTGATTACTCTTTTTTTAATTTCTGTGCCTGAAAAGTTCTGCTAGACCTACCTGAAAAAACTGAAAAGCACTGATAATTTCATTTGTGTCTTTGTTCTATTGTATTTATTTGTGCCACTGCTTGTAATTTGGTTATTTGTTGAAAATATTCTTAGCATTGAGCCCTGCATCTCTGCATGTGCCCCAGACTGTGATGTACTAATAGCAGCAAAAAGCAAAACAAAAACACCCTAACCCTTTCTTTTTTAATGTTATTTTTCTAAATGAATGGATTTTTCTACAACTGAAGCACCTCATTTTGGTTGTTTTCTGATGAGAATTTGTCATGTCATAAGCTGCCATCATTACTGACCTCACATGTAGCTATTATTAAAACTAAAATGCATTTTTTTGTTGTTGTTGTTGTGGTGGTGGTTGTTGTGGATGTCCCAATTGGGGTACAGGATGTGTTATTTTCAGAGAAATGTTCATGTTACATACTGTGGTTGCATTTGTGAGTTAATAAAAGTGTAAAATAGGCATATAATATAATACCGATCGATATACCCCTGAAACGAATCTCAGAATTTTGAGGTATCTGCAAATATTGTATTACAGGCTATGAGAATCGATATCATATCGTATCATGATGAACCACCTGATTTATACCTCTACAAAAAAAGTACCTCCAATCAAATTAACTCAAATGTCAAACGTGGGGGACTGGTGAGTGTCACATCAAGCAAACACTGGGATGCCTCAGGGCTTGATACTTGGACCCCTTCCTTTTCAGTATACACCACAATGTCACTAACTCATCCAGGCATTTTCCAATATTAAACCAAAACAAACTGCATCGCGGCAATTCTCATGTTGCTGGAAAACATCTGCCAAACAAATAAATGTAAATAAACCTATTCCCAAAATAGAAAATGAACCAAAGCCAGATGTCATTACAAGTGGTTTACCCTTCTCCAGTGGACAGAGCAGTGCTGTTGGCTGGGTATAAAATGTATCCAGTCTTCTCTGGTGAGCCGAGCTCTGGATTGAAGTTCTCCTCTCCATGTGGCAACTGCAGAAAATCTGGCCCTTGGAGCGAAGAGCTAAACCCATCTCTGGAAACCTATAACAAATAAACAAACTTTCATGTTTCAGCTATAGCACCAGACTAAAATGCATGTTTGAGCCATTTTCACTGAAAGCAACTTGCACTGATATATCTTAAAATATACTGGTGTGCATCTTGAGACAAAACAGCAGCAGTGTTTTTATTCTAAGGCACATTTATAAAAGCTACCTAATGTCCTAATTGAACTAAGGCCTAGTCCTGGCTTAATCTAAGCCCCGTCTGTGAAACCAGGCCCAAGAGTACCAAACTAACAAACAAGGTTTAGACAACTTTTCACCAATAAATTTCCATTTCAAATTTCCCCCAGTAGTTCATGATCAGTTGTTAAGGGTTAAAAATAAACATTATTATTATTATTATTATTATTATTATTATTATTATTATTATTATTATTATATTTAAGCAAACAAAGAGCGAGCTCAAACATCACCCGTCTCGAGGGCAGACGAGACAGGACAGAGAATTTCTGGAGTGACTTCAATGTTTTAAATGACTTGTCTGTAAACAAACATTTATATAATAAAATGACACATGTAAAACAAACTGCCAGCAGTCTTAGAGGGTTTGATTAATACAGTGCTCTTGTTGATTATATGATGCAATGGGCAGTTTAGCACAGACACCGTTCATATTAGTTCATAAATTGTGCAAATAGTACCTCCAATCAAATTAACTCATGTCAAACATGGGGGACTGGTGACTGGTCACATCTAGCAACTATTGGGATAACTTGGGGCTCGATGCTTTTTACATTTTACATCTGATTAATTGAAAAAAAATAAAATCAACAGATTAATCGATTATCAAAATAATTGTTAGTTGCAGCCCTAATGTACAGTTTCAGTATATTGGATCCGTGCATTATGTCTTAAAGTGACAGCAGCCTAATGTTCCTGCTGCAAAAATAACTCACTACTCTTGACTGAATAACTTTAATAAGGATTTATATATATTTAATTTATACAGACTATGCAGTATTATTTTACATTTGATTACTTCATTCAATTTCTGTACCTGAAAACTACTGTTAGACCTACCTGAAAAAAGCACTGATTATTTTATTTCATTTGTATCTTTGATCTATTGTATTTATTTGTGCCATTGATTACTTTGATTATTTGTTCTTATTTTATTACGGATGGTTTACTTGGCTTTAATGATGTTTTACATTTATGTTAGTTAGGCTAGAAGTTTTTGCTGTGGTATCGAAATTGGACTAGAGAATTGTAAAAAAATTCACTGGTATCTAAAATTTAAAGGTGCCCAAGAATGCTTTTTCACAAGATGTAATATAAGTCTAAGGTGTCCCTTGAATGTGTCTGTGAAGTTTCAGCTCAAAATACCCCATAGATTTTTTTAAATTAATTTTTTTAACTGCCTATTTTGGGGCATCATTAACAATGCACTGATTTTTTCAGCGCGCCGCCCCTTTAAATCGCACGCTCCCTGCCACACGAGCTCTCTATTATATTACAGCACATTTACAAAGTTCACACAGCTAATATAACCCTCAAATGGATCTTTACAAGATGTATCATGCATGCTGTGTGCATGCTTCGAATTATGTGAGTAAAGTATTTATTTTGATGTTTATATTTGATTCTCTATGAGTTTGAGGCTATGCTCTGTGGCTAACGGCTAATGCTACACTGTTGGAGAGATTTATAAAGAATGAAGTTGTGTTTATGAATTATACAGACTGCAAGTGTTTAAAAATGAAAATAGTGACGGCTCTTGTCTCCGTGAATACAGTAAGAAACGATGGTAACTTTAACCACATTTAACAGTACATTAGCAACATGCTAACAAAACATTTAGAAAGACAATTTACAAATATCACTAAAAATATCATGCTATCATGGATCATGTCAGTTATTATCGCTCCATCTGCCATTTTTCGCTGTTGTTCTTGCTTGCTTACCTAGTCTGATGATTCAGCTGTGCACAGATCCAGACGTTACTGGCTGCCCTTGTCTAATGCCTTTCATAATGTTGGGAACATGGGCTGGCATATGCAAATATTGGGGGCGTACATATTAATGATCCCGACTGTTACGTAACAGTCAGTGTTATGTTGAGATCCGCCTGTTCTTCTGAGGTCTTTTAAACAAATGAGATTTACATAAGAAAGAGAAAGCAATGGAGTTTGAGACTCACTGTATGTCTTTTCCATGTACTGAACTCTTGTTATTCAACTAAGCCAAGGTAAATTCAAATTTTGAATCTAGGGCACCTTTAAAATAAAATGTATTGCAATACAAGGTTACATAGGTCAAAAACAACGGAAACAATAACTTTATTATATCTAGTTATTACTTTTTTGGTAGTGGGGCCAGGGAAAATTTTAGTGTTGAGCAGTGTAGCACTGATGCCGTTCATATTTCTTCTGCATAATGTTCATTATTATGGATTATTATTTGTCAAATTTGAATGATGTTTTGGGAAAATGTGGAACTATGAGTCAGTTTAAATATTTTGATCATCTGGTTAATGATTTAATAAAGTAGCACTGCTGTTGTTAATATAACTCTCTAAGAGCAGAATGTTCCTCTTTAATATGACCAAGAATAAGATTTGTTGCTAAAATTTATATTTTTAAAATTTACCAGCTATCTCATCCGTGACTTGCATGTCCAGATGTAGTCTACCAATAACATTAGAGTGACACTAGGAGTTGCTGGTGGTGTGAGGAGCGCTTAAGGCTGCTAACATCCACCTGCTGCAAGATGCCATGACCATGTTGAAAATTGGCAAGTAACACCAGCTAGACAACTTACACTGCAAATCTTTTCCTCTTCCTCTAGATCATCATCTTCAACGTCTTCATCCAACAGACTGTCCAAACTCTGCGGGTGAAAGCGAGAGTCTTCCTCAAGCTCTTCCTCTCCCACGGCTCTGCTGGGAGTGTGTGAGAGGGGAAGCTGCATGCTCTTCATCTCCAGCACGGTGCGGATGGCTAGCGGATCGGACTGCACCGCCCAGCGTCCCTGTGGCTGGTACTGAGCTCGATTATCTATACCTCTTCCATCATTTTCACCTCCTCCACCCTATATCAAGGAGATCCATTAGTCATGGAGGAATTCAATATGTAAGAACATTTTATGACAACAGGAACATACGTACCAGTCTGCGCACCCACATGGGCATTTTGCCATTGGTTTGGAGCACCACAGAATCCAGAGATGCTAAAGGATAACAGTCAAGCCCATTAAATCACATTTTAAACAGAATTATATGCATTGTGCTTGTGCACTTGATGTAGGGCTCAATGATTCCCGCCATGTGCAAAACACAAAGAGTTTTCTTTTATAGGAATTTTACGGAGCCCCTAAAGGGACCTTTGCAAAAAAAAAAAAAAAAATGACGGAGTTTCGCGTGCTCACGAGATGCTTTCGCGTGCGCACGAGAAACTTATGTTGTGCGCACGCGTTACAATTTCCGGTGTGTGTATGCTATAACCTATTTCATTTGTGCGTCACTGCCTATGAAGAATGACAGAGTATGGATGCACAAAAACTAATAAAGATCATGAAAATTAAAGAGAAAATGAGAGTGGATGCACATGAACTAATACAGCTGTATTTGCTCAAAATCTGGCTTTCTTAGACCAGATCGTCTAGGATGAATCCAGCTAATTATTCGTTTTAATTAAACGTGCCTTCCTTATATCTAAAGTGCTTTATGTCAATGGCTCTGCTCGCGATAAGCGCTGTTAGAACTGAATGGAGAAAATAAGCATGTCTCTGCCACCTGTAAGGATGCGTTAAATCCATTAAAAATAAAGGGCCGTTTGATCTTGTGAAATATGAAATTTTAGTACGCCTACATTTTACAGTTCCAGTACTTTTACATGGGAAAATATAAATATGGCCTACAAATAGATCTTTATTAATTCATACTCGCATTTTCTGCATATTTTTGAGCGTTAATAATTCATGCGCGTCCATACCATCTTCTTTATAATTGAGCAAATAGATCTTTATTTAGCCTATTCATGCATACTCGCATTTTCTGCATAAGTTTGAGCAAATAGATCATTATTAATTCATTCATAGGCTACTCGCATTTTCAATTTTGAGCAAATATATTTTTATTAATGTATGCATATCCATTCTAGCATTTTCTGCATAATTTTGAGCAAATGGATCTTTAATAATTCATGCGCACCCATACTATCTTCTTTATAATTTTGAGCAAATAGATCATTATTAAAGAAGAAAATAGAATGGACACGCATTAATTATTAAAGATCCATTTGCTCAAAAATATGCAGAAAATGCGAGTATGGATGTGCATAAATTAATAACGATCTATTTGCTGAAATGTGGCTTTCGTAGGGCAGTTTATATCACGGCCTTAAGTCTGTCTGCTTTAAAGCATTCTCTGTGACGGCTGGGATATGAATAGTTGTGTGCATTGTTGTTTTTGCCAAGTTAAATAAATAAATAAGGCTGATACAGTAAAACGTGCTCAAAATGTGGCTTTCGTTAGGGAAGTGTGTCATTTTTCAAGGACGTTTGTCCATTTTAACATAGGCCTATTTAACTTTGTGGCATCCAAGAATCGCGCTGTGAAATGGGATCAGTGTTGTCATAATGCCACGTTTAATGGTTCATGAAAAAACATTGGTACAGTAAAAATGATGAAACTTTGTATTTCGTTAGGGCAGTAGGCCATATTTACATTTTCCCATGTAAAAGTACTGGAACTGTAAAATGTAGGCGTACTAAAATTTCATATTTCACAAGATCAAACGGCCCTTTATTTTTAACAGATTTAACGCATCCTTACAGGTGGCAGAGACATGCTTATTTTCTCCATTCAGTTCTAACAGCGCTTATCGCGAGCAGAGCCATTGACATAAAGCACTTTAGATATAAGGAAGGCACGTTTAATTAAAACGAATAATTAGCTGGATTCATCCTAGACGATCTGGTCTAAGAAAGCCAGATTTTGAGCAAATACAGCTGTATTAGTTCATGTGCATCCACTCTCATTTTCTCTTTAATTTTCATGATCTTTATTAGTTTATGTGCATCCATACTCTGGCATTCTTCATAGGCAGTGACGCACAAACGAAATAGGTTATAGTATACACACACCGGAAATTGTAACGAAACTCCTTCATTTTTTATTTTTGCAAAGGTCCCTTTAGGGGCTCCATAGAATTTACATTATAACGCAGAATGTCGCGAAGATTGGAAATTTTTGAACAAATAAACAAAAAGTAGGTTGGTTTAATTCCTAAAATTTTAATTTTATCATTAAAAATAAAAAATAAATCAGAATTTGTGGAAGAAATAAAACTGATTTCACAGGGCCCTAACTTGATGTGATCGAGAGGCCCAATAACACCAAATCAACGCACCATCGGTGGAGTCGAGTCTGTCTGGAGTTCTGCAGTCCTCCACACCATCTTCTGGCATCAAGCCGTCCTCCTCTTCCTCCTCCATGTGAGGCAGTGCACTACAGGGCACAGCGATGTAAGTCTCTCTCCTGAGCAACAGGAATTTAAATCAGATAGTCATTCACATTTCTGACAAGATATCAGTTTTTAAAAGTAATGTCCAAATTGTTGTAAACTAGGGCTGCAACAAACGATTATTTTGATAATCGATTAATCTATCGATTATTAGAGCGATTAATCGACTAATCATCGATTATTGCACTGATTAATCAGTAAGCTTTGTTCGATTATTCTACTTTAGCAATTAGTTAAAATATTGAGTTATACTGTACTTTAACTAGTAAATAAAACAAGGAAATCACTTCAGCTTTTAAAAGTGTATTTTTAATAATTTTCAAGCCAACTGAATAGACCAATATCCTTCAGGTTAAAAAAAACAATGTAATTATGTTTTTTTTTTTTTTTTAAATGAAACAACAACAACATACATACATACACACATATATATATATATACATATATATATATATATATATATATATATATATATACATACATATATATACATATATACATATATATACATATATACACATATATACATACACACACATATATACATACACACACAAACTATCGAGTTTATGGTCATTGAATGGCTTTCCTGAGGTAAATGTTACATTTTGTGTGATATATTTGTTTGCAAGTTTTATTGACTTCTTTCTGCGGATAAAACTCCGATTAAGTGATTACAATAGAGATGGATTCATTTCAGTAAGTACTTTTTGATGTTCATTCATGTTTATTTCGCGCTGTAATAGAGAGGAATAGGTTCACATGCCGCTTGAACCGAGGTGTTACAGCGATCTGCCACACAACGTTAAACAGCGTCACCACCACAAGTATTGTTTGAATCCCGTAGTAATATTGACTGAATTTAAAAGCTTAGACTTAGTTTTATATCAAAAGTAACCTGATCTGTCGGTGCGTTGCCGTTGTCTGTGTCCTCTTTGCTCTGCGATGCATCTTTCACTGTGTGAGAAAATGAACGTGTGGCGTGAGAACAGTGAGTTTGAATGAGAGTTGGTGGCCCTGCATGACAGTATTCTGTAGTTCTGCTAAACGTTATGTTTGTTATGTTTATGCTATGTTAATCTCCCACATTTCACGGGTTCGACTTCGTTTGCACTAGGGAGGGCTGCATTACAGTATTGCGCTACAGCGCCCGACTGGTTACACCGCGTTATTGCAGGCCCTTCAAATAGGTCGTATGAGATCAAGAGACTATTCGACAACAAACATATTTGTCGACAATTTTTTATTGTCGACGTTGTCGATAATGTCGACTAATCGTTTCAGCACTATCAAGTTCAAGATATTTTTACGTTTTATTCTATGACAAAACACATCAGTAATACCTCCTTGTGAATTTTTTTTTTTTTTTTTTTTTTTTACTTGTCTTGAAAAAGGCAGTTGATGACAAGAGGCTAAATGTGTCTACAGAGGTCGTCAGGGACATTAAATGTCACCACGCCAAACAGGTAAACTCAAACTCACAAGTAACTTTCACAGCCTCATTGCGTTTATAATCACACTCTTGCAAATTAATTTTAACTCAAACTTATGTAAAATGTTTTTAAATAAGGACTGAAAAAGCTGTCAGAAGTTTAATGGTAGTGACGTTGAAGTAATGCGTCCATGATGTAGTTCTTTTATAGCGTACGTTCAGCTTTTTACTTCTGGCAATTGTGTTTAGGCTTATTATATTTAGGCAAAATTAATTCAAAATTTGTTAATTTGTGAAGATTATCATGATGAAAATAAATGAAAAAGAAAACAAATGTCTCATTTCAACTAAAGCTGCACAATTAATCATTAAAAGATCACACTCTTGATGTGAACACCCACGTGATTTCATTCCTAAATGACGACGATTCGCCCGTCTCTATTAAAGCTTTCACAAAATCACACCAGATCAGTCAGATCTGCGCTGGCGCTGCTGCTGATCCAGAGAGAGCAGTTGTCATGTCTAGGTATGAAACAGCTTCTTTTCAACCATTATTTGTGTGTTACAAATATTCGTATTATCTCAGCAGTACTTGGATAAAGGTTTATAATCCAGGTACAAACAACGATGTCTACAGTAGTGATCAAAATAGAGCAAATTCCCATTTTGAAAGTAACTTTTTGCTTTAACTGGCAATTACATCGTTACACCACCAGGTGGCGACAAGTCATTTAAAGGGTTAGTAGGGTTAGTAAAGTGTGTGTTACTCTCCTGTGTTCCCTGTATGCTATTTTGGATTATGTAGTAAAGTTGGACTTTGATCCTATTCTCCTCATCGTGCGTATTCCTACACACTAGAAACGTAACAATAACATTGAAAATAAATAGATGGCAGCAATTAACATTTTGTCATAACCTCCAATAAATTATTTTGTTTAGTTATCTGTTCAGAATCATGGGAGAATCACGATCACCATTTTAAAACAGTTTTAGTGATTCTAAATTTATCCAGAATATCCAGCTCTAAATGAAACATTCTATTAAGCTGTATCGTGATTCCCGTTTTTCCGTGCCCAGATTTATGACCTCTTAAAATAATTAAGTCCCCCTTGTAGTCAATAATTGTATCCCTTAAAACTAATTTTTACCAAAATTACATTTAAACATTTTTTTTTCCTTGTGAAAAACTAATTATAAAATAGCTTGATTGTAACTCTACACCTGTGCCTCATTTAGTATACACGGTTCCATGAATATTCAAATTAGCCCCGCCTCCACTCACTCGAACTAGCTCAGAGATCCACTTGGACAACTTTACTGTAGTAAACGCTGCACAACGGCAAGTGGAAATACTGGTTAAACTCAGCCATATATGTTTGAACCAGAAACTGATGCAGAAGAAAAAATTGAAATATATAGGCTTTTCTACAAGAATGGTAATGCGTTTAATGTATCGCTCTCTACAACGTCGGACACAACAGTAATTAATATGATTAGCCTTTTTGACTACATTATCAAACAGCTAATAATGTGCTGCTAATGTTACATAAACCATGTTCCCGTTCACCATCTCTCAGACAGCTGCTTCTAATAATCAGCATTTTAAGGAGAAAATATTCAGAAATGCTGCTGACTGAAGAATTTGCACATGGTTAGTCTTAAAGAATATTAAATAAAGAATACACACAGACATATAAACAACATTAAAAAAGTCCCCCTTTGGTGACAACCAAGTTAAGACTTTCGTTATAACATTTAAGACATTTCACAGCTAAAATACCATGGGCAAAAAGGTCACAGATGTGAAATGTGCATGGAAGAGTGTCGCCCTCAAGCGATTATGTAGATTCGTCTCGAACTGACTGCATTTTGTACATGAAATTCACCAAACAAAAGTAAATGTGAGAGCACCTTAACCTTCTGTTCATGCTGCCCACTTCTAGTGGTACATTTGCAAAATATTTTCATCAATGCAAGTGCTCCTGGAAGCCGTTTCGCTATATAAATATACATAAATCATACACTCATCATCAACTCACCCTGGGTCTACGCAAACAGCTCTAGTGTGAACGTGACAAGAGAAGATCAGGTTTGCAGGTTGCATGGGGTTAAATGACACTACCTGATGGCTTCTTGTTTACTGGGGGCCCGTTGAACCCTCAGGCCTGCCTGCCGCTTCCTCTCTGCCAACCTCTTCCTCATGGAGTTGGTCATCTGAGAGTCCAGCCGCCACACAAACACACAGCTGGAGACACACACACACACACACACACACATTAGACTGTGATCTAAATCAGTATGTTTTTAACACACACACACACACACACACACACACACATAAGGCTGAGCAGAAAATATTTTTAAGAAAGAATTTGAAAGATTGCTATTATGCGAGTACAGAATACTAAAATGTCACTAAAGTATTTACTACCCTGCTATACTCCTGGGTTAGCCTATATTTTTATTAGTTCATCTAATTTAATTTAGCCGTTTGATGAACTCTATTCATATGACTTTCAGCATGTGTGGCTCAATTTACTTGTAATCTAAACAACAACAACTCCCATGTTATATCTGATGTTTATAAACCCAACCAAACGCAGGGTTCAGAGTTTTAAAATCAAATAAAATCAGATTCTTTTACATAATTAAACAGGCACACATTTAACTGCAAAAATGTACTACAATGTATTAAATCCATACATTCAAACCAGAGGTCAACCAATATTTTGTGATAATGCATTAAAAAAAAAAAAAAAAAAAAAGATTATAAAGAGATTATAATTGTAGCATATTAGTAAAATCTATAGACTGAATATAATGTTCATAGTCCTTTTCATGAGGCAGCCCAGTGAAAAGCCACAGGAGTGTGTTGAATTAAATGCCAGATATAGTTTACCGTGTCAGCAAAATACCAATAATAGCCACAAAAAAAAAAAAAAAAAAAAAAAAAAAATCAAAAATCTCAAAAAAGATTTTATGCAGGACTTTTAATTATAAGAAAAGTCAGAAATACAATGGGACTCTTATTTTGAAATGTCTATGGTTTACTACTACTACTAGCTGCTCATTCAAAAAGATGAGAGAAAATACAATTTCAAACATAAACAACATTAAAATATAAAAACATAGTAATCACTCATGAGTCTTAAAAAGAAGATCATAACCAATTGCTTAGTACAAACGCATGGCATTTATTGACCGTGAACTGCCACGAAACAGCAGCCTCCAGAACACACAGCAATGCCACATTTTGACGTTCGGAGCTCAATTTAATTAAATCATCGCCTTTTGAAGTTTAAAGGTGCCATCGAATGGAAAATTGAATTTACCTTGGCACAGTTGAATAACGAGTTCAGTACATGAAAATGACATACAGTGAGTCTCAAACTCCATTTCTTCCTTATGTAAATCTCATTTGTTTGAAAGACCTCCGAAGAACAGGCGAATCTCAACATAACACCGACTGTTACGTAACAGTCGGGATCATTAATATGTACGCCCCCAATATTTGCATATGCCAGCTCATGTTCAAGGCATTAGACAAGGGCAGCCAGTATTAACGTCTGGATCTGTGCACAGCTGAATCATCAGACTAGGTAAGCAAGCAAGAACAATAGCGAAAAATGGCAGATGGAGCAATAATAACTGACATGATCCATGATATCATGATATTTTTAGTGATATTTGTAAATTGTCTTTCGTTAGCATGTTGCTAATGCACTGTTAAATGTGGTTAAAGTTACCATCGTTTCTTACTGTATTCACGGAGACAAGACTGTCGTTATTTTCATTTTTTAAACACTTGCAGTCTGTATAATTCATAAACAACTTCATTCTTTATAAATCTCTCCAACAGTGTGTAATGTTAGCTTTAGCCACAGAGCACTATCAAACTCATTCAGAATCAAATGTAAACCAAATAAATACTATACTTCCATGATCCGACGCATGCATGCCGCATGAATGATGAACACTTTGTAAAGATCCATTTGAGGGTTATATTAGCTGTGTGAACTTTGTTTATGCACTGTATTATAGTCAAGAGCTCGGGGGGGCAGGGAGAGCGAGATTTAAAGGGGCCGCAGCCTGAATCGGTGGATAGTTAATGATGCCCCAAAATAGGCACTTAAAAAAAAATTAATAAAAAAAAAAAAAAAAAAAAAAAAAAATCTATGGGATATTTTGAGCTGAAACTTCTAGGGATGTGCACAAATAGTCAAATATTCGTTCTGTAATTAATATTCGAAAAATAAAATACTATTTGAATTTTACTATGTTGCTTTCCTGGCTGTAAATGCAGTGAATCCATGATAAATCCTGAGCACTAAAACTCGCAGTTATAACTAAGTGCACCGGGTGGCGCTGTGGAGCGTGTTTAACAAGTTTATTTAATTTGATCGTCAGATAATGTTGTCGTCTGCCTCGAGCAGTTTGGAATTACTTAGATCAGTGGTTCCCAAACTTTTTAGCTTGGAGTACCCCCTGAAGGGATTACCATCCTTCTGCGTACCCCCTCTCTTCCACTTAGACTGCAGTCACACCTTTGCCATTAAGGGACAATAATTTGCCCCCTAAATTGATTTGCCAGTGCATTTTTTTACCTTTATGAATAACTTTATAAAATAAATAACGTTTTAAATAAAAAATGTTCAATAGAGAAATATGCAATGATGGTAAAACTAAGTAAAACTTTTAAATATTAAACTAAAACCGCCAGTAGGTGGCAGCAAGTCACTGTTTTTATGAGTGAATCATCGAGTCATTCATTCAGTAACGAATGGCTGTGAATGAATCATTGAATCATTGACTCTCACGATTCGTTCAAAGCCGCAGAATTGTTCACGAAACACAGGCGTGTGTTGTAGTTCTGCTGTGGTTTTCGTCAGAACTATTATTTCACTGCAAAATAGAGTAAATACTGACAGTACTGTGTTTAAAATGTAGGCTACAATTTTATTTTTTTTGACCTGTTGTATAATAATGTCACGTTTGCAGTCATGTGGATATTTGGGAACAATTGCATTCTTGCTCGTTATCATCATTAAATACAAGAACTCACACAAGGTATGTTTTTGTATCGGAGAAAGTTTGAGTCTTAAATCGAAATTAATCCATTATCTGTGTCTGTATTTGTTCATGCGAGTAAGTGCTAAATCTCCACTTTTACAAAGGTGCATTGTCGAGAACGGCAGTAATTTAGCGCGATTTAAGGCAGCAGACTGCGCACAATCAATCATATGCATGCTGCTTGTGGATACAGTCATTTTTGACTGCAAATGATGAGGTAATCTGATTAAATGTACTGGATTTACGACATTTTGGCAATTAGAAATACATGCTAGATTTTAATATTATTTTAAGGTAGAATTAAATGAACTACTCAGCATTTTGTTCGCGTACCCCCCTATTGTCACCTCACGTACCCCCAGGGGTACGTGTACCCCAGTTTGGGAACCACTGACTTAGATGAAAATGATATTACAAAATGGAATTACTTTTGATCAAATGAATTAACGAAACTGAGTTATCATAATATCACCACCATATTGAGAAAGCACATGAAATCTAAACACCAGAGAGGAAAGACAGCTGTCCATCACTGCATTCACGACAGGTAAGCGCAGCTGTAAGTTATCCCCAAGTGAGCCGAGATGATAACTTATCTGATAGCAAAATGATTTTGAGACATATGTTTCCTTTAAGTTTCATAGAGGGAGATATATTTACGAACATAAAACAAAGTGCTGCTGTTAGAAACTTAGCTTAGCACACAGTTATGTATTATTGTTAACTTTGTGTCTCTGCAACATCTGTCAGCACGGCTCGTTTTCTCACCCGAGCATGTGGATATTATTGTTTTTCTCAACGTGAACATGTGAAAAAACACGATAACCATATACTGACTCGAGTGTATTATGTACGTTTTGTATAGCTGGTGCTGTCTGCTTTATTAGTATTTTTCCCGCTCGCGCTGCTTGATCTTAAATGCTTTTGTTCTTAATATTTTCTGTTTACACATATTGTTTAATGCTTTGAACTAAAAGAAAACCTTAAGATATAATTTAAGCTTGTTGTGCATATTGCCTAATCGTAAGCTTGTTCAGAAATGGTTACAAAATCTTGATGAATATAAAACAATAACATCTTTCTCGTTTAACTTCATTTAAATAAACGAATATTCGAATATTCGTTTTTTACGAGCCCAAATATAATACAATATTTTGGAAAAATGCCCATCCCTAGAAACTTCACAGACACATTCAGGGGACACCTTAGACTTATATTACATCTTGTGAAAGAACGTTTTAGGGCACCTTTAATAATCATTAACTGTATGATTATTCCTGTTTTTCCACACCCAAATTTAAAACCTCTTAAAATAATTAAGACTTTTGTTATAACATTTAGGATATTTGAGACTACATGTGGGTTAATATCTAAAGGTGAATGTACGCCCCTTTTCTTTATTACTGTATGAAACATTTTCTTGAAAAATCAATAATAAAAAAAAAAAAAAAAAAAAAAAAAAAAACACATTTAAAAGACTTACCTGTCACCAGATACAGTGATCAGATGCCTGCAGTCCTGGCTGAACTTCATACCTGTAACAATTTCTGTAAGAGAATAAAAGTTCACAATAAAACACACAAAAAAATATAAAGAATAAAAAATGTATAATATACATACATGCATACATACAGGGATGCAAGGACATTGTGTGGGGCAGGGGCATGCTCCACACGGCTATTTGATATTTGCTTTACATGCTCATTTGTAGTTACTTTAAGGGTTTTTTTTTATTACCTTATATGTTCAAAACTATTTTTTTTTTCACAAAAAAAAAAAAAAAAAAAGTTGCAAGATTTTACCAAAATCAAAAATGAACACACTTGGTCAGAATCTCTTCTTATAATAGATGAAGTGCTATGCAGGCTATTAAGATAATATTGGCCGATTAGATGTCAATACTGAGCTGAACTGCAAACTGTTTGCTCGCGCTCTCTCTCTCTCTCTCTCTCTCTCTCTCTCTCTCTCTCTCTCTCTTCACTCTTCCCACGTCTCAGACCTCACATTCATAAAATATTACCCTTTATAGACATAAAAACACTCAGTGGATCTATGCAAATCCCATAGGTGACCTATTTTGATCTCAAAAAAGTGAGTGTTCACTGAAAAGTGAGGAGTTTGCATCTATGATATATATAAATATATAAAATAAAGGGTGTATTGGTACACAAACATGGTCACATAAAAAAGTGTTTTTTTTTTATTAAACAGTGGTTTAGTGAACAAATTGTCTCTTTAAATAAATTCAATTATAATTAACATTTTCTTAAGAATAAAAAATATATATATTTCAGCTAATGCTGTAAACTACATACAGTAAGCCTTTACTTACACATTAATATAATCTTAAAGATTACAATTAATAACAGAGCCTAAACTATTACATTCAGTTGCCATTTATTTTTAGATATAATAAAAAAAAACAAAGTAAATTGCACTTAAGGCAGGTTTTGCATTAACTTCTAAATCTAATAAAGTTATATTTCAGTTATTTTTCTCTACTCCAATTCATTTTTGAAATATAATCAATTACACAGTTACTGTCATAACTTGTTTTCATGACAAATTTATTTAAACGTAATAAATAATTAAGACATTACTAACAGGTAAAGTAAATATTAGGGTTGTTCCGATTCCGATACTAGTATCGGAAATACCACCGATACCACAAAAAATTCTGGCATCGGTATCGGCGAGTATTTAAACTCATGTACCGATCCGATACCATTTTCTTAAACAATACCTAGTTGTGCCCACTATCTTTGCTTAACGCAGCAAATCGGAAATCAATTCTTCTTCCCGGCTCAGAATGCAAACACAGGAAGTTGTGCTGTGTTGCCACAAGCAACCACTGTTTAGAGCAGCGGAGAAGTGAAAACGCGCTAGCAGTATGTCTGCTGTTTGGCAGTATTTCAGACCAGTAAAACGGCGACATGTCTCATATGCAATGCTGCAATTTCGAGTGGCACAAGTATTGGCAACTTTAACACAAATAACTTAATAAAGCATTTGAAGACGCGTCACCCCGCGCAACACGATGGTTACATAAAGGCTAATGCTGCGTTCACACCAGACGCGAACGAAGCGATAAGCGCGAGTGATTTACATGTTAAGTCAATGCAAATACGCGAATTGACTTCCTGCGGCGCGATTCGCGTGAATGACGCGGTGCGAATTGAGTGATTCGGGCGTTTGACGCGCTTAAGATGGAGAAGGATGAGGCGTGCCAGCTTCATTCAAACAAAGAGAAAAGTTTTCAAAAGACAAATAAAGATAACCGACAAAATTGTCGGGTTTATTGTTATGGACTGCTGTCAGTCGTCGAAAACGTGAGATTTTTATTTAACAAAATTGTTTCTGGACTTCAAGTTTTAAAGAGATTATTTTCTTATATAGCCTAATTATATTCCTAGATTTATTTGTTGCACTGTTTTTGTAGTTATATTGTAAAACTAATATACCTTTTTCAGTTTACAGTGTTAGATTTGTGGCTGCATTTGAAGTTCTTTTTCACTTAAAATAAATAAATGATATAACTGACAAATGTATGTCAGATAATAAAAATACTCTAGTTCACTGTATGTTTTTCTTCTTGTTTTATTAAGGGATAAGTCTGAAGCACACCATAAATAATTCTATCAATTCATACAGGGCTAGTAGTGTATATATATATATATACAGATACACACCCAGGTATTGGATCGGTACTTGGTATCGGCCGATACCCTGAGCTCAGGTATCGGAATCGGTATCGGGAATGGAAAAGGGGTATCGGAACATCTCTAGTAAATATAATGAATATATAAGCTAATATAGTGCATATATTTAGTGAAATACTCCCTCTAGAGTTCATTTCTCTAGTGAACTAACATGCTGTGGACACTAAATGACTTTCCTGAGGTAAATGTAATGCTACGCAAGATATTATTCTCAAGCCGTTTTATTGATGTTTTTCCGGGGTTCAAACACCGGTTGAGAGATTACACCTAAACATATCCATGCATCTTCGGTGCTTTTTCCTGTTGTGGCAGTTAGCAAACAGCGTTGCATTAACACACACCACCTTTTAGAGTGCGGATTGCCTGTGACTGACTGTATTCATCGTCTGACTGTATGCACTGAACCATAACTGTTCAAATTAAATCACAGATTAAGAAAAATAAACGTACCCGAATGTCCAAATAAGGTGGCCACACATTCGCCTGACTCATAGTCAAAGATACAGATATTTTTGTCCGAACAACTGGTGGCTAGAAACATCCCAGAGGGATCCAACTGGACCTGAGAGCAGAAAAACAATCTCATTGCCAAAAATTAAGGATTTTGACTGCAGGCATCATTTACTCTGCTAGTCAGTTTCACCACACATACCTTGAGCAGTGTCCCATCATCATTCAGGGAGCCCTTGAAACACTTTTTCATCTTGCCACTCCTCACATTGTACACTCTGAAAATGCAAGAGAGCCTTTAAGCAGCATTCTTGCATACAACTCTATGAAGATTTGATAAATGTATTATTGTACCGAGCGCAGAACAAACAAACAGATGATCTCATCTGATCCTTTCAAATCAGAAGTTTACAGTACAAGCACTAGTAACATCTCACACAAAGCCCTACCTAATGTTGCGGTCCTGACACGCAATGGCCGTGTGTGTGCGTGTGGCGTCCAGGTCCATGTCATACAGTGTGGTCTTCTCCACTATGTGATGTGATCGTGAGAAGATCAAGCCCTCCGACGTCTTTAAGAAGAGAGACACAACAACAGTTAGAAAGTACATTTAAAAAAAAAATGAAATTAAAGCGGATTAATCAAGAGCAAAGCCAAGAAATCTATTTGCATGTTCATTTTTTCTGGATTAATTAAATTTTTTTCCTGTTTACAATTTTTCTAGATTCCATTTGTTTGTTTTTATTAGACAAAAAACATGTCTAACTAATTGAAATCATGAAACGTATACAATTTAACATCAATTTATTAAAAGATTAGCAAAAATTACATTTTTAGGGCCCTATGATGCATTTTATTTTCTTAAATTCTGTATTTTCCATTTTTATTTTCATGGATTTCGTTTTAATGGTTTAATTACATTTTAAAAATCAAAAAGAACGTCTAACCAATTGAAGTCATAAAACATTAACAATTTAATAATATTTTTACAATAAGCCAAAAGAAATGATTTAATTTTTCAAATAGTCTGCATTGTCCATTTTAATTTCTGGTTTTATAACTTAAAACAAATGCATTATAAAAAACTGTGGTAATCAAATGACTAATTAAAAGAATAATTTAATTGTTCAATGCAATTTTAACAATTCCTTTTATTTTCATAAGTGCTGCACAACAGAAGTTCATTGTTAAAATTAAAACATCGAAGAAAAACTGAATTTGAGTAAAACTGCTTAATTTTATATATAAAAAACAAATATGCAAACAAATATATTCTATATTCATTTTTATATTTTATAAACAAAGCATTTTTCTACAACAAATACAATTTTGGGGAGAGAAAAGTTAAATGTTTACATTTAATTATTTCTTTATATTATCCTACCATGCTTATTTAGAATTAAAAAAAAAAATTTATTTTTAAAAAAAATCTAAATATACATGCAGTATTAATTTAAATCATTAAGCTTTTTTTCCCCTTGCCCTTTTTGATTTGATTGTATCAGAGGGTTAACATTATAATTAATAAAAAAAATATATATATATATATAAAAAACTAGAAATGTGGAGCTTATGGCATATGGCATCTCCAAAAGCATGATAATGTTTTGAATTATCTGCTCCAGGGCTGCCTATTTGTCCGAGGGAAACCTCTATGCTGTCTATGTAGCAGATCTAATAATATTCCTCTATAACAATAGGAGCTTTCACACCAGAGGAACCTTTTCACAGTTACTAGAGCTAATGGTGGAAGTACCCTATTTTTGGCATGTTCACACCGCAGGAACTGGGAACAATTATAGTTAGAAAAAACCTTTTGGGGAACTAAATTAGCTCCTACTTCAGAGTAGGGTCTAAATCAGCACAACAGGAACTACCAGTGACGTAAGTGTAAGTTGATTCATTGGCCAATGCATGCAAAACACTGGCTTTAAAAAGCTGGGTAAAAAAAGTTTATAGCTAATTATATCCACAAACAGCGACAGATGGACCGATGCCGAAGTCCAGGCACTTCTCAACCCATTGTTTAACAGTTCTATCTAATAACATATAAAAAAGGACTGTTAAATAGATCATAAACTAAATCGTTCACAGCGCTGTCCTGCACAACAACCAGAGCGGCATGACGCAAGTCTTATGTCAACTGGCGATGCAAATGCAACCAGGAAAATTGTCCTAAAGGAACATTACGTTCTCTGGGGACTGCCGTGTCGGCTAGTTCCCATTACTACCCGGCGCAAAAGTCCTTATTATAGGAGGAACACAGAAAACAGTATTTGAAAGGTAACCACTTCATCCTCACCTTCTCAGCAGATCGAAAATAGATGCTCTTGTCAGCTCCACAGCTGACCATACACAACTCTGAACTCAGATCTACAAAAACACACGCATGTTATGCATGAAAGACAAGATATGTCCGAACAATCGAAAGATTAAGTGGAAAACAACAAATCTCTTATCGACTGTTAACTGACCTGTGAATTTGATGGCAGTGATGGAGGCCGAGTGATCGTAAACCGTCTGCACTAGGTTGCATTTGTTCTCCATGTCAAAGATGTGAATGAGCCGATCACGACTTGCAGTAGCCAAAAGATGCAAACCTGACAGGAAAAACACACTCATCTACACTGGGGATAACAACAATTTGTAGTTTTTCACAGCATGCCTAACACGAATACACATTTCTCCTCAAACTTAAAGAGTAACTTCACTGATTTTCAACCCAATTTGTATTGTTACAATGTCAATAGTATATGTAAAAGAACAATGTTTACTCATTCTGGGCCGAGAAGTAAAAAAACAAACATTTTATCATATTTTTTTAAACACCATTACGGTACGTGATGGCGTTTTTCTTCAGGTGGAACTGACAGAAGAGGAGTCTCAGTTTTTCGTGCGCATCCTTGAAAGATGCGCAGAAAGTGAAGTATATCCGGGGCTTTAGCCACTGCCAACAACACACTGGATCCTTCACTGGAAACCGGAAGTAACTCACTCATGCTAAACATTTACTCTGAATTCTTGCACCTGGGAGCAACACAAGTTGACACCATAACTGAAAGTTTGCTAAGAAGTATTTCCTACTAAAGCAAGGCGGTATCTGATTCTGGTAAGCGTATCCATATCAGAATGGTGGGAGTGGCCTTGGACGGCAACATGCCCAGTGCATTATGGGTGTTTTCCTTCCTATTTAGCAAAAGGGAAGACGACAGCCTTTCTCCTCTGTTTTCTCTAGTCAGGTCAACTTTCTACTGCATAGGCAGCCAAGTACAAAATACGTATTTGAAACAAAGAAAGGCTCACTTACCGGTCTCATTAGGAGAGAAGGCTAGGCACAAGACCTCCGAATCATGAGCCTCGATTTTCTGCAGCTCGTCCATAAACTGCAAGCCGAAGATTCTGAAGAAGAGGCCGTTGATTCAGCATATAGGTTCATTTATGATTTAGTTCTCTGCACACTCTTCATTCTCCTCACCTCAGGTTTCCACTGCGGTCTCCGGCAGCCAAATGCTGGCCATCTGGGCTGATTCCCAGCACCCTGATCCCAGATTTACCATCCTGGCTTCCTCCCTCAACTTTCTCAGCCTCAGCTTTGAGGTACTGCGTGTCATCGTCCACATATACTATCCTTACGATGTCCTGAAACACATTCACATACACCAAATCGGTGAACACGAGAAGAATTGGCAAATGATTCGGTCATCAATTACTCACCCTCATGTCATTCCAAAGTTCCCATAAGACTTTTATTCATCTTCGAAACTTATTTAGATATTTTTAACCCTTAAATGCATGACTGTTTCGCCAATCATTCTTACATATTCGGGTCTTTATCGACCCGGATCTATATCTAACACAGAAGGATCTCTACCTCTGTCGCAATACTCTAATATCAGAGGAGTTTTATATTAACAAATACGGAAGAATAAAATAAATCATATTTTGTTCCCTTTTGGAGCTTGAAAGGTCTCAGTTTGAGCAGATGTTTTATGCCATCATCACTGTCCTCGTCAGAGCTCATTTCCCAGTAAATTCAGCAAATAATAGGCTAGTTTTATGTTTGAGGTCACGAATATGAGCCCATTCGCGATCTCATATTCTCAAATCTATATAATTTTCAACATCTTCAAAATCAATATTTTGATCACTAACCGCTTCACCAGATCCATCCAGTAAGAGTTAGTCATATTTGATTGCGTTCAGTATTTGCTATGCAGTAAATCGCTGAGCCATTTCATGTTTTTCTTGTTTCGTTTTCTGTCTGAATGAGTCGTCACTTCAGCATTGTGTATCAGACATTGCCACCTTGTGGAATAAAGGTGAATTGCAAATCTAAAATTCAATTATTGTTGTGAAGAAAAAAAAAAATATGTACACTGATACACACCTCGGGTCGTTAGCGACCCTATACATTTTTTTACAAAAAATGAATACAAAAATAGGCACTCTTTCATAATTTTATGATTTTTTTCTTGTTATATTCTTTATAATGAACTGATTGAGGAATACCAAGAAGGTTGATGTCTAACTTTAAAAAATGAACAAGGAGGAGGGTAGTGAAAGACATGATCACTTTATATGATGAACAGTTTTAATTTAGGCTTTTATTCATATCCACCTTTTTTCCTGAACTCGGAGGTCTCGCCCGACTCATAGCGGAATTATCTTTTACATTTCCAGTCTCGGGTGTTTCTAGTCAAAGTAGCTTATTTTTCGAGCTGGTAATGTAATGTTAAATCTATGATTTTTATTTATTTATTTATTTTTTACACATATGGCTTTATAGTGCCATCACTTTACAGTGTCGCAAGGACCATCTTTTGTCAGTGCCACACCCATCATAGTTTGTAGTGCCTAGATGACACGAAGCTGCCTGAAGTCACGCTTTAGGGGTTTACATCTAGCTGTATTAGTTTCGACACAAGAATATCAACTTAAATTGCATCAAAGGCAGATGAAAAGTCCAAGAATATAGTTCTTACATAGTTGTTTTGTCTAGATGTTTAGAGACAATATGTACTAAGGTGTATGAGGGGGATTAAAACTATGCTCAACACCTGCAATACCACTCCGAAATTCAGGCAATCATTAAACATTCTATTACAAAGATATTTGTGAAACTAATTTCCATGACTTTTCCAGGTTTTTCATGACTGTACAAACCCCAAATAAAGAAATAAATAAAAATAGCAAAATATGTGTTCTCTGTTGTTCAGACAAAGTATGAAAATATTTTCGAATACTGTCATGTCCTGGCCCAATGCAGTCTAGCAGTAGTCCATACCTGGCTGTAAAGGTTGTGGCGAAGGCCGAGTCCTGAGCCGTGAGTCTGCGGGGACTCACTTTTCCACAGGCGGATGGTGTTATCAGATGAACATGTGAGGAAAGAGCCAGGCGACAGACATCCTGATGAATCTGCAAGCTCAGGGTAGGTCTGCAGAGGATATTAACGCATTAATAAATTGGCCTTGCGTATCGTTCATCTGATAATCTCAATATGAACTGATCTGTCACTAACGCACCTCCACACTCCACACACATCCGCTGTGATACAGAGCCGAATAGACCTTCCCAACATTTCGAATGTCCCGCACGTCCCACACGTACACACTGTGGTCATTATACACACACGTCAAGTGCCTGGTCACAGGGTCAAAGGTTAAAGCCAGGGTATCTGGATACTGTGCTTCTGGGTTTGCACCGAACAAATGCCTATGAAAAGGGAAGTAATCAAAGAAAAAAAAAAAAAAATGTAATGTTTGATAATTAACGTTTGATTTTAACATGTTTATATAAAAATAAAAAATAAATAAAAAGTTTAAACAATTATATATGAGATCATACAAACCACAACAACAGTGGTAATGTAATTTTTGCAAAATAAATCCTCACACCAGTATCAGTGAAACACCATTATAACTTTTGTTAATATTCTGAATTTGATTTATATATTAATTCTAGTTAAAGTTTTAGAAAATTTGTTGTGTTTAGACATTTATTTAAAAAAGCAAATAAAATGACTTTTTTATTATTATTAAGATTTAGTTTTGGTTATTTTAGCACTAGCTGAAATAAAATAAGTTTTTTATATTTTAAGTTAATGTTTATTTCAATTAATGCAAAGTAAAT